>NW_012267228.1:5601545-5642149 GCF_000151885.1 Dipodomys ordii
AGCACACACACACACTCACACACACACACACACACACACACACACACACACACACACACACACACACATACACACACACATGAATTTGGGAAACAACAACAAAACAACAATTGAAATCTTGCTATTTCCTACCCTTCTGTCTGATTGCTAATAGCAAATAGATCTGCAAGATAATCAATGAGGTGCTTTGCTAACCTGGTGCTAAAACGAGTCTAAACAAACGAATGAATTAACAATACTTTAGCCAAACAAACTGCCCCTCTTCCCAATAACTTGCATCCCCAGAGACTATAGGAATCCCAAGATCGTGGGAATTACTCAGCTAATCATCTAAATGCATGATTGTTAGATGAAGAGATAGGATCATGCATTGGGGGGAGTGACCTGATCAAGAAACCCTTCCAGAGAAGAGGACAAATTAAAAATACGACACAAATAGCCGAGCAGAGATTTGAGAAATTGTCATGCACATAAAACATCATGTTACTGGCTCTGGAGATGGGAGGGGTCAAGGGCACCAACATGTGACTGACAGGGGTCAGCCTGGACTTTCTGGTTTACACTAAATCAAGCCCTCCAATTTGTTTAGATAAATAAAGTTATATTGAGCATAGTCACTCTCTTTTATTTATACATTTCTGGTGGTTAATTCACTCACTGGCACAATAGAGTAGGTAGAGAGACTGGACAGACCACTAAAACTAAACTATTTACCATCTTGCTACCTCTGAATCCTTGCTAGAAGGTTCTTGGTCAGGTATGTAAAACATTATAGTTTCAAAAAAATAACTGCCAAATTTCACAGAACTTTGGCTACTTTAGAGGAAATACCTTTAAGGAATTTGTAATTAAATTGAAGAAATCCTTCCTAGAGTATTACAATTATTTCAAGAAGACTTTCTTCAAATAAAATCAGAAGCCTATTCTCCAAATATAAGTTGGATTGCAATTGTACTGTCCTGTAGAAATGAGGGGAAAGGAACCAGATCTCTCAGCCTGAATAGTCAAACAGTCCTACAAGACAAAATACTTCAGGAAGCTCAGTCCAAATTGGAAGATTCAGAAATTGCTCTATCTTACTACAGCAGCCATCGCTACTTATCTTACCTCCAAGTCTTTTAGTAAACTGAAATTATACAGAAAAGTTTATAAAATGATTACCACCTAATATGGGACAAATTCAACATTTAGCATTTTGCCACATTTACTTCAGCTAGATAGCATAACTATTCACATTTAGAAAACATTGTAGTCGGGCTGGAAGGTGGCTCAGTGGTAGAATGCTTGCCTTGCATGCATGAGGCCCTGGGTTCGATTCCTCAGCACCACATAAGCAAAAAGAAAAAAAAGCTGGAAGTGGCGCTGTTGCTCAAGTGGTAGAGGCTAGCCTTGAGCTGAAGAGCTGAGTGACAGCGCCCAGCCCAGAGTTCAGGCCCATGACTGGACCCCCAAAAAAAAAAAAAGAAAAGAAAAGAAAAGAAAACATCGTGGTCAAATGTTAAAGAAAGGTGTTCTGAAAGTAATATTCTCTTGCTAGGTGTCAGTGCCTGCAATCCTAGTTACTCAGAAGCCTGAGATCTGAATTATCACAGTTCAAAGCCAGCCTAGGCAGAAAAGTCACTGAGAGTCCATCTCCAAAATCACCAGCAAAAAGCTGGGCTTCTGTCATTGCTGGTAGAGTGCCAACAAACTTGAGGCCCTGATTCAAATAGGAAAACATAGCGAACTCAAGATCTTGATTTCAAACCCTGGAACCACACACACACATACATACACACCACACGCACACAGACAGAGTCGAATAACACATGCTAGCATTGCTCTATTCTATCTAATCATCCTCGTCATGCAAAAGCGGGCAACCTGACTTCTTGGCCTCCTGATACAAGGAACGTAGAACTGTAAACCACTCTTGCCAAACATGTTTTGCTTGAATCTATTCAAACCTCTCCTTGCAAGCAATTGTCCCAAATAGAGACTGGCCAATATAATCTCAGAGAAGCCATTTCATAAAACTGTGGTTTGTAGGTTGTAGATATCATTGGAGACAATGATTCATCATTGTGGTCATAGGGAGATGTTGCTCTTCAGAGGCCGCCTGGGGGATGAACTAAAATGCCAGGTAAAGGATGGGCTACATCTGACAAGGCATAAATTAACATCCAAGGCTTTCTTAACCTCCAAAGCCAGGGGACCTTGGTCATCCAGTTCTTTCTTGGGGACCGAGTCTCTCCATTGGTTAAAAATCCCATAATATTTATATGAATATAATAAATTGATATGAATATAATGTTTACAGGAATATAACACAAATATATAAATGTCCTTAGAGCAACATCTCTCCTCCTGAATGCACCACCACGATTCTACGAGCTTGAAAGTCACAGTTTACGGCAGTAGGTAATATCATGGACAGCAGAACCAGCGACCTGCACCCAGAGCCCCAGTTCAGCCTACACTCTCACTTCTATGGGCCTCTGCCCACTCCACACAAAAATGAAGGCATGGCAATTCCTTGACCCGCTTATGGGGAGGGAGGAGGTCTAACTGATGTGTTTCTTCATGAGGAAGGAGTAAGCAGAAATCAATGAGAGGATCACCTAACAAAGATTCTGCACAGGCGAGACTCAACTCCATCCTCTACTCTTTGTCAGTCTTTCTGACTGGAACACAGACACAATGTAGCCTTGTGCCCTAAGTGAAGTCAAAAGCCAAGATGTCTGGGAAAGTAGAGGAAGCAGAAAACGGACTAAGGTCCCAAGGACAGCACTGGACACCCACAGTAGCCAACCTTTTTGCACTATGAGAAAATCCTCATGTGATTATGTCACCACGTAGCTGTATTTTGTACCACTGAACAACCACCTAACCAATATTCTATTCTAATTCATGACACCAAAACCTAAGAGGCAGACACAATTAGTACCTTTGACGTATATCAAATGTAATTCTTTTAAAAGGTGCCATAATTATTGAGTCTATCTACAAGTTTCATTAAGTTTTCAGATTTTTCTTTTACCTAATACATGAGAAGCCAATTCTCTTGCTTTGTAATTCATATACTCTTCGATAGGAACCATGCTGTACTGTATTTGTAGCAAATTCAGATGAGTGAATATGAACTGTCTTCAAGGCTATTGCAACCATCAAGATCTTATTACTCTGAGGAAGGTTTGTTGAATTCATGAGAATATTTTTCAGGAAGATAAATAAGGCTTTTATTGTGGCTTATGAATTGCAAAGTCTTTAAGAAATGTCTGGAAGATTCACTGCATCATGATAATAGCAACCCATGATTGTTCATGCAATTTAATAGACCAAAGAAAAGTTTGATAGTATGATAGACAGCTCAAAAGTATTTATCAGTCAGTCCTGGGATATAGATTTCACTCTGGTGTTTTTGGACAGAAGATCTATCTCCCTTGCTAAATAAATATGTTATCACACTTATCTTTTTTTATGCTACTAAATAAGCACAATAAAAATTGTCCATTAAAACTCATTTTTGAGTGAAACAAAGTTATTCTCTCAGCAAGAGATGTTGAAAGGAATGCAAAGGCAATTTCTGTTGCTTCAAAGCCTTTTGTTCTGAGCTTGATAGGTGGAGCTTTGGTGTTATTTTGAACCTCCCAATCTATAAATTTTTCTCTACTTTTTTTTCCTTGAAGTTTCTTTGCTCAATAACTTATTTCTTCCCCTGGCCAACTCACTTCAAGACCTATGAATAATAGAATCACCATCTAAAAATCATTTGTAAAGCTCTTTGGATATTAAAATTTCAGCCGTGTCTGGACTCTTTACACTATAAAGTTTAGAAGAAAAATTTTCATTTGAAAGCATTCCAGAAGCTCCAGAAAGCCAATAAGTCATATTTCTTTTCACCCAAGAGTCTCAATTATGATGGCCTTTCTTTAAGCAAAGATTCTGTCAATTCCACAACAAACCAAAGTAGAATTGTATGTGTAGCTATATGTTCATAAGTTTTATCGTATTTAGAACATATGGAATGGTGAAAGAATATTCCACCTTTAAAGACAAATGAATGGGAGCTTGACAAATTCAAGTTCTCCCAAGACTATACCTAATGCAAACATGTCCACATAGATAAGCCTGGGTTCTAATTGGGATCCATGACAAGCAAAGGCTAAGAATGAACTCTGCATTCAACAACTCCACCGCTTCCTCTATAACAGATCCTTAGCCACAAGCAAGACAGATGGAGTCCTCATCCTGTACATTCTAGTGGAGAACCAGAAATCTTGAGGAAACAAATAGGTGATTTGATTTTAGACACCCCTTGAAGTCTTCTTGAGCCATCATTGAACATGGATTGAAATGGTGCATGCTGGGAAAACAGATTGAAGAATCCTACTTGAGAATGAAGCTGGTGGGATTTTAGAAGACAAAACCAGTCTCCAATAGCAAGAAAGGAAATGGGAGGATGTAGGAGGCAGGCAGAGGTGAGTGCTCACTCAGTATAACTGTAGAGTCTTAAATAAAAGTCAGAGATTATAAGAGGATCTCACACAGGGGAAAGAGAAGATCTGTGTGAGAAGATCTGGATCCTACACTAACAAGACTTTGCCCTACTTCACAGAAATGCCCTTAGAATGTTAAGTCACAGAATTGCATGAAAGAATTCATGTATATAAAGGAGTGAATGTCATGTTTGTTACATAGTAGTTATTATATATTATTGAGCGAATTATCATCTCTTTCTGGAATGATGATTCACGAAGACAGTGTATCCCAGATTTGTATGGCAAGGAATGACCACATTTTGCTTTCCTGATAAGGGATAGACATTCTTTTACAGAATACATAAAACTGGAAGACTGTCAAAAAAGCAAAAAGCATAGGCAATTCTCCCATAGACAACTACTAGTAAGAGGTTTTCTTTCCTTTTTCTTCAATGCACTCATAAAGAGGTGAATTCTCTCCATGTGCAGACTTCCATAAGATCTCACCTTTTCCATATTAATGAAAGCAGGTTAAGTTTCAGAGAAGATTTTAGCTGCTCAGATAATTTTGTTCCAGAAACAAGAAACTATGAAATCAGAGGCATTGTATCCACACTTTCTTTTTCTATTTTTATTCCCCAGTCCTGGGGCTTAAACTCAGAGACTGAGTGCTATCCCTGTGCTTTTGTGCTCAAGACTAGCACTCTACTTCTTGAGCCACAGCTCCACTTCTGGCCATTTGGTGGTTAAGTCAAAATGAATATCCCACACACGTTCCTGCCCAGCCTGGCTTTAAACTGTAACCCTCAGAGCTCAGCCTAAGTAACTAAGATGACAAGCATGATCCCTTGGTACCCAGCACCTCCACACTTCTGTGTAACCCTTTCATATCACAAATGAGGTTCACAAGTATTCTCAGTAAAATAAGTAGGGCAAACTAGCCTTGTTTTGATACCACTTTCACAGATAAATAAGCAGATCAGTGGTTGATCAGGAAAGTCAAAACTTAAATAATGAATGTGGAAGGGATATTTAAACAGAGCTCTCTCTGTTTGGGGCCCATTCTATTTCCCATTACCCCTCATCATCCCCAACACTTGAGCCTCTTTACTATTTCTTGTTCCTAGCTGGATCAGAAAACAAGCCCCATTCCAGATCTAGAAGCAGAGAACCCGAATTTTAACAAGATCCCTAGGTGATCTCTACACTGAAGTTGGAAAGTATGAAATAGCACACCTCCAATCCCTTGTAAGGGAGAATCCAGGTTGACCAAGATAACTAATATATATGATGACCACTATCAACCTCACCTGAAAGCTGAACTCAATGGCTTATTGGTATCATAAGACAGAAAATAAAAACAGTAATTTTGAGCCAATCATGTCTTCCTAGCCATATATTTGTTGTCTACAAAAAAAAAAACCTTAAAATTGAATTCCTTACCTAGCTAAAAGGTTGATTAAAGGGTACTGGGAAAACTTGCGTTAAAAATGCTTCTTATCTCCAGAGAATAGTATTTTCTGTACAAGATGACATGCACAAATAAATGTTGGTTTCATCATTGATTATGGTAGCACAAAGCTGGAAACACTCTAAGTGTGATCATGATTTATTTGGACAAGGGTGAGTGATACCACCATTTGAAAGGTTATAATATCATGGCAATTTCTCCCAGGGTTGCTAAACGTAAAACAAAAAGTAAGATGCTTTATGGGTATGTATACATGCATAAAAGTATATTTAAAGACACAGACATATGATAGCTACAAAGATATAAAATATTTCTTAAAGGAATGCACAGGGCACGTGTGTATACACGTGTATGTGCATGCACAGGATAGAGGGACACATTCAGGAAATGGAGTGGCATATAGACAGGGAGAAAGGGACTCTTGCATTTACTGTACAAGTTCATACATAGTCAGAACAATGTGTGATATGCACATCTTACCTGCTCTGTAGCTATAGAAATCATTGTTATTTAGAATAAAGGGAGTCATGGAGACAGGCAGTAATTATCATGGATATAATGACAGAGGCTGATCTTTGCATGACATTCAAGATAACAGCAGAGTTATTGGTGCCATTTAACTTGCCCCCTGGGTTAACAATCTGAGTGACTGTAGTTCAATCCTATTTTCAAGTCGCAGTTGTGCTATTGTTTTATAAGAGGGGGAACTGTACCTCTCCTATCTGCTACTGGATGAATATAAACGGGTAGACAGAAAAAATTCTTTACAAATTCTTACATGCAATACCAAATTAAGTCTGTGTTATTGAGACTGAGGGCTCAATGTTTTGAAATTCTCTAAATGAAGTGCATCAAATATTAACCAGCTCCATTATTGTTCATTTCTGATACAACCTATGATTTGGTAATAAACGAGTCTTCCTTCCTGAATCACGAAACTTCCTGTGAACCCATCCCCAAAATTCCAGAGCCATATCCCTAGAGGGTCTATGATGGTCCAATAAGTAAAATTATTCCAGCTAGCTTTTATTTGATTTTTTGCAACTCTCTAGATACTCCAACACAAGTGACTATTTTCCTTTTCCCCAATAATCTCAACCATTTTCTGACGTCCAGTTATTAGGACTTGGTTTCTAACAAGGATAAGACCCATCTGTCCATTGTTATTTGCAAAATGTAATGTGCAAGAACTTTGGGGTATGGAGGATAGATGATGATGATGATGATGATGATGATGATGATGATGACGATGATGATGATGACAATGATGATGATGATGATGATGATGATAGCATACTCATCACCACCATGTTAGCTCCTTGCCCATGAGCAAGAAGCAGTCAAGCTAGATGACCGGAGGTACTTTTTTTGTGTGCCTCTAATTCTATCTCACTCTAATGACAACAGAGAGGCTGTAATTACCAAAAGGAAACAGGATTTCCCTTCATTCTTGCCTTGTTTATTCCCCTTTTTATCGGGAAAAAAATGGGGAAATTTTTCTGGAAATAAAAATAAATAAATAAAACCTCTAAGAAGCATTTCAAATGCAATTTCTTTCAAGAAGCCATTTCTGATTATTTCAACCTGAGGCAATTTAGACCTTCAATGTACAGGAAATTATTTCTGTATATTCCAACTGCCTTAGGAAATATCATTCTATATTATAAATTGAGTTCAGTTTTCTCCCCTACCATAAAGTACACTCCACAAAGAAAAGACTGTGGCTTATTCATCTTTATATCTGTGAAGACATTCCATACCAGGTAGACATTTCAAAACACTAATTCAATAAATAATTTATCATTCAATAACTTTCTACCCCCTCAAAAAATCTACTTAGGTCAGCCTAAGCAAAAGAAAACAACTGTTCAACAAAGGAATAATAGTAATAATCAAGAACTTGCATTTACAAAGACCTCTTTTACCCTGGGAATTCATTTTCTGCAGCTACCTTATTAGTGAATTTTGTTCAACAAAACAGCAGCATTGGTGAAGGCTAAGGCAAATTATTTTCTAAACCATGTAATACATACAAATTAGCAGATTCTTTCCAAACAGCTAGCTTTGCATGGCTTTTATTTGCTCTTATTTAAAAGTTCATCTGCCTTGTATACATGCATCTATTCGAAAACCAAAAGGCTCAAACAATTTAAAACAAACATAAAATAGTTTTTCTAATGCCAAATTGGAGCCTCAAAAGAAAGGGAAAATTGCAGTGACATTAATAACTAATGACTCAATCAAAAATTGATTTAAGGCAAATTAACTATGATGAAAATCAAATCCAGACTCATTTAGTATGCCTAGACGAGTAGAAGGAGAATGAAAGCCAGGAACAGCCAGGATTTGGACAGAAATTACACATTTAATTTATAGTATGTACTTTAGTTGGAAATTATTTCAGAGAATTATGTTTAAATGCACCAAAAACTATAGATAATTTTTCTAATATCAAGACTGAGTCAACATTCATTGGTTTCCACTTTTAGAAACTCTGAAGAGTCCTCTGATCTGTTTCTGACTCTCAAGTTTCATAAGCTAGTCATGAGTCACTAAATCAGCTTTATATGAGAGCAATGGATAACTCAAAGGACAGAAAATACTGGCAAGCAGCTCCTACCACCTTTACTGGTTGTGATTTTACCTTAAGCTCTATTTTTATCTCCACTTTGTCATATCCTTCATTCCCTCCCACTTATCCACAACTTTTTTTTTATTGTGAACATACTGTACAGAGGGGTTACAATTACATGGGCAAGATAATGAGTACATTTCTTATCAAGTATTGTAGCCTCCTCCCCTTCCCATCCTCCCCCTGGCCCCTACCCAATCCTCCCCGCTTCCCCCAACCACCAAAGTTTTAAAGTTCCTTTTCGACATAACGACTTGTACATCTCATTGTTGCAATGGGTCCACCTGTATCCCTATTTAAACCATTTGTTTTTCCCCTTCCCCTCCACAAATTATACCGACATCAAATACAGTAAAAGCAGGGGTTATACTGTGGGGGAGGGACATACAAAAAATAATCTTATAAATGTGTTAGAAACAATGGTATGAAAGAAAAAAAACATTTGAATACATATCTTAGGGTTCATTTCCCTAACATCACCTTATCTGACCTTTTCTGCTTGACTCAGACATATACTAGATACACAATCTTAGGGTTCATTTCCCTAATATCACCTTATCTGACCTTTTCTGCTTGACTCAGACATCTACTAGATACACAACTTTCTTTTTATCTTGTTTGAGGGAGACAATTTGGACTATATCAGAATTACAAACAAGAATCAATTCTAGCTAATCCCAGTAAATGAAGAAGGAAGACTATTAGAAAAAGGCCAAGCAAGGTTCCTAGGCCTTCTAGGAAGAAAATCGCCAGTCTTTCTGGTCATGTCCCTGGCTTGATAACTTGCTACGGTTTGGGATAACATATCTACCAATGAAATTCATGTATTGAAAGCTTGGTTCCTGGCTTGTGGTGTTATTGAAAGGTCTTCAAATGGTCTGCAGAAGCATTCATAATTAAATGGACTACTGTCAGGTAGTAGAAACGTGGGAGTTCAGGCTTAGTTACAGTAAGTGGGTCACAGGGGAGCTTGCCTTGGAAGAACTCCTCCTGACCTTGGCCCTTTTCCTCTCTCTCCACTTCCTGTCCATCATAAGGTAAGCAGCTCTGCTCTACTATGTCCTCTCTGTCAATGAGGCTCTCTGTGCTGCATAAGAGCCCAAGAAAATAAGTCAAGTGGCCCTGTACTGAAACCTCTCAAAATGGAGAAAACTTCTACACTCTTAAGTTCTTTACTTCAAGTATTTTGCTGCAGGACAAAAAGTTGACTGACACAGAATTTACCTCTTTTTCATTCTGTTATGTCTTTAGGCTCCAAAGTCAGCTTTGTGGGGATGAGCAGTTAGTTAACTCTATTTGGTATGTGTCCCAATCCCTCTAGAGAGGTTAGTCCAGTTTGAGAATTAATTTTTTTTCAATAACCTTTTCCCTTCAGGAATAGAGAAGAGTGGAAGGTAGAAGGAAAGGAAGACACAATTATTTACCATTTTCTTAATTCTTTTCTCAAAGGCAAAAAAGAAAAAGAACAGAAGTTCACCTTTAAATAAGGATAGGGGGACTAACTGGTGTCATCTTGTCTTCTTGGTGGATGAAGTTGAAGCCCCATCCAGAAGTGATGTATATGCCTGAATTCCTAGGGGCAGGGGCGGGGACTTGGACAATGGATTGCTGGACCTGCCAGTTGTGTGCCATGAACTCCTGAGACTCTTTGAACTCCCCAGCTCCCTGGGACCCTGCGCCCTCACCATGACCCTACTTAGGCCCCCACCAGCTCAGCTGCCATTTTGTGCCATGCCTTCTGTCTCCTGACTCTCCTCAGGCCAGCATGGCGTCCCTTTTCAGCTCTCCATTAGATCTGATCAGGTTTGTTGAGATTGTTTTTCTGCTCTTTCTTTACTTGCTACCATCATGGTTTGGTTTCCTTAACAGCATTTAGTCTACTCAAGGCTGCAAGGTTTTGGAGGCCCTGTGTCTGCCTGCAGTCACTGGCTTTCTAATACAGACTCCTGATTCAACCTCTCACAATGTGGCTTCTCTGTACCTCATGATTGAATTCCCGGATAAAAAGGTAACCAGTGAAGGAAAGCACCAATCTTTTTTTTTTTTTTGGAAGAGTAAATAAAAGTTTATTTTAGATTTCAATTTGTCTGGGTATTTTTTAAAAATAAGTTTTTTATTGTGAAAATACTGTACAGAAGGGTTAGAATTACATGAACAAGGTAATGAGTACATTTCTTATCAGGCATTGTTGCCTCCTCCTTTGTTTTCCCCTACCATTCCTTCCCTCCCATCTCCACAACTATACTCCCCCCCCCAATCCCCTGCCTAAATTGTAAAGTTCATCTTAAAACAGCATCTTATACATCTCATTCTTGCAATGGGTCCACCCGTATCCCTATTTAAACAATTTGTTTTTTCCCTTCCCCTCCCCAATTTATACCAACATCAAATGCAGTGAAAACAGAGGTTATACCATGGGGGCGGGATATACAAACCATCAAAAAATTACATGGTACCTTATAAATATGTTAGAAACAATAGCAAGGAAGAAAAAAACAATTGTGTCCTTATTTTTGGGTTCATTTTGCTTAACATCATCTTAGCTGACCTTTTCTGCTTGTCTCAGACATATCCTAGTTATTACAAATAAGGGAAATCACGGGACCTATGTTTCTTTGAGCCTGGAAAGCACCAATCTTAAAACCATTCCATAGTGGTTTCAGTTCTCCCTGCCTTTGCTCTGAGGATTCAGTCTGACTGGAATGCCATTAATCTTTGGTAGGTAACATTCCACTCCTTCCAAACCCATTGTAGAAATTAGCCCTTTTGTGATGATTTTCCTGACTTCTCTACACATAATCAACCAGTCCTGCTCCAGAAAATTCCAGAGTGCATTCTTCAGAACCTCTCAACATTCCCTCAGGCATGCAGTTAATAGGACCAGGGCATAGCAAAGCTATAGACCCAGCTGCATAATCAGCTCTGGGCCATCTACTTCAACCTGGCCAGTGCTTCTGCCAAAAATGTTCTCTGAAGACATTAATAAAAATGTTAGGGGTGTAAACTGAAAAGTTCCCCAGGTAATCGCTGATTCTTTTCTGTATACAGGTCAGAATAGTCACAAAAAAGGAACACTGTAAGAGCTTAGTTGTGAATGACAGGCTATTTTGAGAGCACTTACGCCATAATTGTTGTTCTTGAAAAGAAACAATAGAGGTATGTATCAGAAACTCCAGTACCTAAGATAGACTTTATAGGAAAGAGATTGAACAATTTTCTTATTACATATAAGGTTTGCATCATGAAGGATTACATCATGATATAATATGCAAAGAAATGCTAAACTGGTAAGCACATAATTAAACAAAATATTTTTACTCAGATACCCAGTAATATATGGGTATGCAAGAATATAGTACCAAAAAGGAACTGAAAAAGAGATGTGTTTGTATGCAGTACGGTAAGACAAATTTCTCTTTTCCTACCTGTGCTTGGTAAATTAGAAATCATCTGCTTCTTCAGAATTCTTACACCTATTTGGAAGTTAATTTCTTCAGTCTTTTATAATTTCATACAATATTTATTCAGTCTGCTAAACTCTGAGAAGACAACTGGCAATTCTTTTGTTTCACTGATACTTGCCTAGCGTGCCACACATTTTCACAAACGTAAAATGTGCCATAAAACAGGTAACTTGAAGGGATGGTGGGGTTGGAAGAGATGGGGGAGAAAGATGGAAAAAGTAATTTGTTCAAGAGGCCTTGTACTCATAAACTGAGGTCTTGAATTAAAACCCATTTGAACAACTACTTTAAAATAATCATTAAAGAAAAACTTCTAAATATGTTCCCTAAGTATTTAGAACGAAATCAGTTTAACCTTTTGTGTCGTCTGAGTTCTGGGGAACAACCTGGTATAATTTTTAAAATTAAAGTATACAAGATTTTGTATCCATTTTTGGAACTGTATCAATGGAGCAATTTTCTCATATATTTGAGGCAAATGTAATAATATCGATATTGCTCTTTATGTATGATTAATGTATTCATGTTGTACACAAAAGTATCCATTTTATGAAAGAATGTTATTAATTCACCAACATGGGCATACTAAATTGATACAAATTCAGAGGTCCACAGAAACAGAAAAGGTTATCACTTTCTTATTGTTCCAAACCATGTACAGTATGTACAGAGTAGGTACAGTAGGACCTATACTTGCTTTGAAGATTTTCTTCACATTTTCTGCACTGTACTAAAATCTCTGAGTTCAGAGGAATCTTATTGGGAATTATCCCAAAGGCACACCATCAAATTACTAGCCGTAACACAGTAAAATTTTATAAGTCGTATAATAATTACCAAAGCCAATCAGAATCAGTGGAAAAGAAAGTACAAGCCTAGATTGCTAGCTTATTTGAATTTAATAGCTAATTAGACCCAGTTACTGTGTGTTTCAGCAAGTCTGGCGATAGTTATTAAGAAGGAAAACCAATTATCTCTTGACAAACACAGATCTTTGTTACTTACTAACCACACTAAGACATGCAGAGTTCTGGGGTGGTTGGAAGCTGATCACTTTTATACCTGCTTCAAGGTGAGTGTTGGTTCAATAACTCCCAGGATTGTAGTTCATGTCTGTAAAACAGTGCTTGAACTACTCATCTAAGTGCTGAGAAATTTGATATCAGCATGTTATTTAAAAAGTTAAGTAAATTCAATATAAGCCATTAGAGAATAGTACAAAAAATGCTATAGTAAAGGCAAAGAAAAAGTTAAGACCACTTAGTTCTATGTTTCTTGAGTATATCATAGGAGGATAAAGTTTGTTTCCTCTAGCATTTAGACATTAGTTAGTCCTTCTACTGACTGATGGTTAGATAACAAATATCTTATTGGATATCTGCCAATAGGGCAGAATTTTAGAAGGAATGTTCTAAATTTTTATTTCAATACAAAATAGTCAAAGGAGGTAGAAAATAGTTCAAAGAAGAAAAACATATTCAAGTGCTTGTAACAACTAGGCAGGTTAACTAAGACATTGAACACAGTCTGCTGACTTACTTCATTTACACTTTGTTTTCTTATACATATCCTCACATCTGAGTTCTATGAGAACAAGCACATCTCACTACTTCCACCTAGGGCAAGCTTCATGGACATGCCACCAGGGCAGTGTCTCAGAGTGCTAAGTGGAGAGGGATTTGGAGTTCAATTTCATGCCCTGCTATTGCTATCTTTTTTGGGGGAGGGTCAGTCATGGGGCTTGAAATCTGGGCCTGGGCACTGTCCCTCAGCTCTTCAGCTCAAAGAAAGCACTCTACCACTTGAGCCACAGCGCCACTTCCGGTCTTGTCATGATTCATTGGAGTCTCATGGACTTTCCTACCTGGGCTCTCTTGGAACAGCAATCCTCAGATCTCAGCTTCCTGAGTAGCTAGGATTACAGGCATGAGCCACTGGTGCGTTGCTCTGATATTGCTATCAAAATTATTTATAATATTTGAACAAAGGGCATCCCAATGTCATTTTGCACTGGATCATTAAAAGAAGTAGCTGGTCTTGATTACATTTAGCAGAAAATGAAGCATCTGCAAACTCATAGAGATGATGAAATACACTGCCTAACCAACAAAATAACATTTTATTGGATCTCAACTTGACTCTTGGACTTTAAGTAGTGAAGGGAAGGGAAATGGACTAATTTCAGAAAGACAAACTTTTGCTTTTCTAATAGGTGTCAATTTTGTAGTAAGGAATCTGAATCAAATTAGAGTATATCTGACAGAACACTGGCAAAAATCTATCATGGGATTATTTTGTGAGGGTGTGTTGGTTCTGAGGCTTGACCTCAGGGCTTTTGCCTGATTGTTTCAGTCAAGGCTGGTGCTCTAGCCCTTGAGCCACATGTCTGCTTCTGGCTTTTTGCTGGTTAACTGAAAAATCTCCTGGACTTTCTTGACTAGACTGGCTTTGAACCATGAGTCTTAGATCTCAGGTTCCTGAATAGCAAGGATTAAAGATATGAGAGGTGTGCACTTGGTTTTATCACAAGAATTTGTGTTCCCATGAGAAAAAGATTGTATCCAATCAGAGGACAGGTGCCTATTTTAACATCTAACTCTCCTTTGATTATGAGCCCAATACTGCATCCTCAGTTTGGAACAACTGTACAGTTCCCAGGTACTGTGGGAAAACAAACACAAAAACAAATATGCTCTTGCACAATGCCTGGTTGGGCTTAGAGGACCTTCAGAATGAGCTCCCCATTGCTGCCCCTCCCCATTGCTTCCTCCTTAACCATATGCTGTTTGTTTTTATTTTTGTTTTGTTTTGTTGTCATGCTACATAGCCTAAGGCTGAGATCCAGTATGGGGCTTGATTCTGTACAGGCCTCAAAGTAAGGATCAATTTTTCACGTATTCTGTTGCGAGCATATATAAGAATATACAACAGGTTGTATAAGCGACCACTGAACCTTACAATAGCCACTGCTGAGATTTTCATTTAGAAAACCAAACTTGGCCAGATCCCGGGCTGGAGAGCCTCAGTCTGTTTTAGACATGTTCTTCAGAGCCTTTTTATAACCAAGAACACTTATTAGGGGAACTTCAGGTTAGTCCTCAGTGAGTTTGTTCCTATTTTGGTGGTAGTGGGATTTGAATTCAGAGCCTCAAGCATAGTAGGCAGGAAGATCTCACTTTTTTGGCCTCAAGCCAGCCTCAGAGGGAGATCCTCCTCCTTGGCTAGGATGACAGGTGCTTATTTGTTGAGCTGGAGTTTCATTAACTTTTGGCCCAGGCTGATCTTGAAACAGGAGCCTCTCCATCTCTGCCTCCTGAATAGCTAGAATTCCATGAGTGAGCCACCATTCTCCAATTCAAAATGCTACAATCACCTAGACTCACTCATCACAGGTACAATGAGATTTTCAGAGGCCTGTCTTATTGATTGTTGATGGATATGGGTAAAATGAAACCTCACCTCAGAGCAAGATTCATTTCAGACTTGCAGCCTTTTATTCCCATGATTCCATGTTGCATATCTCCAGCGGGGTCTCAGTCTCTATTAGAGGCTCTAAGAAGCTCTCAAACTAACTGTCCTGTCTTCCCCCTTCTCGACTGCAATGAGCAGAGTATTGATGGCGATCAAAAAGTCATTCCATCTTCTCTCCATTCCCTCCTTAACGTTGGCCTCTTTCTCTAAGCGTTGGGTCTGCATCACACAGAGATGATGTTTAACAAAGGCAATGGGTGGAATCTTATGACCCATATCCAGTTTCCAAGCCAGCCAGGATGACTTCAGCAAAGACTTCGGTGGTGGCAGCTGCATTTCGTTTTGCCCAAACCTGGACAGTGGCAGGCTCTTTTCCCAGGTGCAGATGGAGCTCATCAAACTCAGCATCCTGGCCACCACCAAGTCTTCTGTCGCTGCTTCTGTCGCTGACAGATGGTCTCTGTGCCACACGTGATTCTGTCTCAGCAGCCTCGCTTGGCCTGCCCCAACATTTGGATAGAGGAGATTGGAGGACTAGCCCATACTAGCAGCTGACAAAGACAGGCTGGAAACATGATTATTTTCACCATAGAAGAGGATTTTCCTCAGCTGCATATAAATCTTTGGAAAAATGAGTTTCCTCAATCTAAGAAACTGCATTAGGTTTTGTGTGTTTGTGTGTGTGTTTGTGCACACAGGCACAGTATACACAGACACACACACACAAACATACACCAACACTGGGGCTTGATCTTGGGGCCTTAGCATGGTCCTTTAGCATTTTTGCTCAAGACTCATGCTCTACCACTTGAGCCCCACCTCCATTTCCAGCTTTTTTTTGGTAGTTAATTGGAGATGAGAGTCTTAATAGATTTTCCTGTTCTGACTGGCTTTAAACCACATTCCATAAATCTCAGCCTCCTGAGTAGCTATTATTACAGGCATGCGCCTGGCTGTATTAATACTTTTAAAGATATAGACAGAAAAGGAAGAGGAGATGGAGCTAAAGCAGATATGGGTAGATGATAGAGTTCAAAGTAGGCAAGAAGGGAAACAGCAACAGTAAAGGACTTAGGTTTCCTACTCCTTCTAAGCCTGACTGAATTGAATGTTCTTTCCTTCTTTCCATCTTTTTCGGGTTTTTTCCTGACACGTACCATGCTCTCCTGTGACGGCCATCATCTGACAGGATCTGTCTCGTTCCTGTCCCTCTCTCTCTCCACCATCTCCTAAGCTACATGGCAGGCCTTTGGTACACAGTTGTTTAACCATGGAGAAAAGACAAATCATTCCAAGCCAAAGACTTCTCCCACACTCTTACAAAAACTTTAAAACAAGTCTGTTGGTGAGTACCTTCAAGAGTGTGCCCTCAAGACTCTGGGGAAGTGGAGGACCAAACAAAGCCAGAGAGATGGGGTTCTTTTAAGGCTTTGGGTCATTCTCTCTCATTGGGACCTCCCACCGGGACTATGACCAGGGGCCTAAAATCACAGCACTCGAGCGTCTCTAGGAATGTTTAACAACTCAGGATAAAGCAATCCCATCACATTTGAATATTTCCTTTCCACCCACTGGGAACATGGAACCGAATGAATTTGTTCAAAACTGCATTTGTGGACTAGGTTCTGAGCTGGCTGACCACATCTCTCCGCATAGAGATGGCCAAGTGAATTTGATCTCAGTCAAGCCTCCTTACCCTTACATACAGACAATGCCTTCTCATGTCAAAGCCTTTCGTTTTGATCATCAGTCAGAAACCCCCATGAAAGCTGTAGTGTGAAGCCAGGTTCTTAATGACCTTCCACTTCCCACCTAACCACGACACTGTTCTGGGTACATTCATGTCAGGACCTTCTCTACTTGGTGAGCTTTCCCCCATCTGCATGACCATGGTAGGTAGGATGTGCAATGGAGAAGGATATCCCTTTTTCACATGCAAACATCACAGAATTTCACATAGTGTGCTCTTGGGAAGGCTTTGCTGTAAGCCAGCTGATGCTTGCTTTAAATGCTGAGCAGGGAAACCAGAAGGAGCCTTGGGTGGGGAACTCTTTCTGAGGTCGCCCAGCCTACCTCCCAGCCTCCAGGCAGATTAGCACTTAGCCAGGGCAATTCATAAGCGTGCTATTTTTAAACAGCTCCAAGAAGTGGTATTACTTAACTACATGAGGCTAACCCAGTTTAGTGCTTACCAAGCTGTTCCTGTATCTAGTTTTAACATCTAAAAAAAAAAGAAGAATCCAAATAATAAAATAAATTTAAGGATGTACACTAAGCTAAGCTCAGTTTTCATTTTTTAAACCTTCACTTAAGAAGGTTATTTCTATGAGAAGTAACCATCATTCCCCTTTGGACATTTCATTTGAGCACGTATTCATTGATGTCTTCCTAAGACATAAACTTGTGAGATTGTCTTATCTATTCTGTTTGTGGGTCCATGTTCTATTCTCATCCTTACCTCTCCTGAATGAGCTGTACTGTTATACAATTACTAGCTGTATTTGTCAATTTATTTCATTGTCAGTGGGGATGTGTTGTACACCCAATATTCATCTAAATGAGAGAATGAATTGAAGTCAATAAATTTAAAAAGCATCATTAAACACCTACTTCAGACAAAGCATTTTTGGACCACAAATCGGTGGCTGTATGGTACTCAGAAAATGTATACCAAAAGTCAAAGCGAGACTTAGGCTAACTCAACAGAGAGACCAGTGAGGAGTGCATTTGAAGACATAGTTCTAAAGAATCCATATTGTTGAATTCTCCATTTCCCATTGATGTTATTCTGAGACTCTTTCTCAACTTTGGTCAGATAAAAATGGCAGCACATAGTGTTCAATGTCTCACAAGTAACAAGCTTTGAATCTGGCTTCATAGTTTCTGGCAAGGTTTATGGGACAGTTTCCTTAAGAAAGCAGAGGATCCAAAATGACATTAACTTTCCCTTGGAGAAAAGACAATGAGTCCTCCATCCACTGGGAAAGTCATAGTCTCGGAATACACCATGATTCCTAATAGCATGAAATATATTTCATAAAGCATCTAATCTACACCTTACTCAAATGACCATTATGCGGTCCATCCCAATCCTACTCTTCTTTCCAAAGCTGCCCTCCAATGATAACAATACAACTGGAGTTGCTAATGATGGGTACCATAGAAGAGGTAACATATAAGTGTACAGCAACATCTACACACAATGAGCATGCTACAATCTGTGGCAGGTTAAAAGAGGTGGACATTTTCCCCATCTAGTGCCTTCTATGTTCTGTCTGTCTGTCTTGATTGGAAAGACAGTAGCCCTCTGGAAATACATGCCAACTTTAAGCGCAATCCCTGAGCAGTATATGAATAATACCTCCTGAACAGGGAAACTTCCAAGGTGCTAGGTTGAGCACGGTGCTCATAGTAAGGCCACTGTGATTATCATCATGGTGTTTCTGCAAAAGGAGACACAGATACTAGCATGTCATAAGATCCACAAGACCCACACCCACACAGAACTCAGAGGAACAGAGCAAGTGCAGGAAGCTTCTATCTATAGTCTCCCTTCTACAGAAGGGTTTATGTTGAAAGTCTCATCCCTTTAACTTACTTATATACCCGTAAGCAAACCTTAGCATAGGCTTCTGCTTATTGCATTGGGGGTGGGGGGGAGCAATCCACTCAATAACTTTTTAAAATGCAAATAACAAAATCAAGCCCTATTGACATTCTAACCCTGTGTATGATTATTTCTTCACACTTGATCAATAGTGACTGCTGAGCAGTGATGTAATGTTTTATATGCACTTTCGAGAGGAATTTCTTATATATGAATTTAAGATTTAACTGTATTTAAGGGTCACTGAATATCCCATCTCTCTCTCTCTCTTTTTGTTTATATCAAATGGTTTTCATGGCCCAAAGCTACAAAAGGGTGTTGGGGTTTTTTTGTTGTTTTGTTTTATTTTTCCCAAAACATCTTTTTTTGGCAAATGTATTTTCTTATATTGATTTTTCTCCCTTGTGCTAGCAAGGGAAATCTATCCCCATGTCTGATTTATTTACACAAAGTGTATTAAGATGATGTGCCATGCACAATGTATTTAAGGTTTCTGCTTCATTTTAAAACACATTTTAATCATTCTTTGTCTCTGCTTCTAAAGCCATGCATTTCTTTATTCAAGCTTTTCTGTCTCCTTGTCTTTAACCCTAAAGATACATGGATATTCCGAACCTCCTGGGCCTTCCTTTTTGGAATCATTCTGACCCCTACATTTGCTCATCCCTCAAAAGTTCCCTTGAACTTCTCAAAGCAAAGCCAGTTGGATGAGCACCATCTGTGACCCCCAGTCTGGGGGAGGTGAGGAAGACTCCAGGAATGCTATTGTAAGCAGGTTCTACATGATCATAAGAAAATGCAATGCCTGGACACTCAATCATACGTTGTGCAGCCTGCATTACACACAGGGCCTCATTTCATCATCATAATCCTACCATGAGCTGGGGGGTATCAGATCAGCAGGGATCCATAACTAAAAGCTGCTGTATGGCTCATCCTGCATTCTATATTAATTGGGCCAGATCGACAACATATGTCTTTCTCTTTCTATTAAACTTCTTCCAGCCTCAGCCACAAGCATGAAAGGGGTTTTGGGATCTCTCCCTGTTTCAAATTTATTTCTTTCCCTAAATTTCCTTTGTACCCTTCGCTTCTTTACTATTGTTAAAAGGTGTTTGAAGAAAGATTATTATGAGCTCATCATTAGGCTTTCCAACAATATCTTGAGCTCAATATTTTACATGCCAGGGGGTTGGACATCATTTTTAATCCTAGGCAATGAGGGACACCAGGGTGTTCCTGAACTCTCAGCTCGTTTTCTCAATCATAGATTCACATAAACAGAAACCACGGATCCTTCTGGCCAGCGAAGACAGGAGTGAGCAGAAAAGCCAGGTGCTGGTGGCTCACATCCGTAATCCTAGCTACTCAAGAGGCTGAGATCTGGGGATCATGGTTCAAAGTCAGCTTGGGCAGGAAAGTCTGTGAGACTCCTATCTCAAATAAACCACTAGAAAACCGAAAGTAGTGCAGTGGCTTAAGTGGTAGAGCACTCACCTTGAGCTGAAGAGCTGAGGGACAGCGCCCAAGCCCAGAGTTCAAACCCACGACCAACAACAACAAAAGGAGTGAGCAGGACCACAGACGGCAGAGCTCCTGTGAGCTCAATGCTTGTGTCTCTCTAAGGTTCATATTGGCATTCTAGCTCTCCATGTGCCCGTATTGGTGTGTGGGACCATCAGATAGGGAGAAAGCCTCGAGGATGTGCTGGAATGAACAAGATCACTATCCTTACCATAAGAAAAGCCAATGAGAGCCCCTTTAGAGCTGGGCACTGGTGGCTCACACCTGCCATCCTAGCTACTCAGGAGGCTGAGATCTGAGGATTGTGGTTCAAAGCCAGCCTGGGCAGGAAAGGTCATAAGATTCTTATCTTCAATGAACCAGCTAAGAAACCAGAAGTGCAGCTAGCTCAAGTTTCTGTCCTCTGTAATCCCAAAAGGCAGCTGTGCTTGGCAAATACTAGATAATATGTAAACATAGGGGGAAATGACTTCTCAAATATAATTGTATTTTACTGTTTTATTATTATTATTTTGGTGTCAGTCCTGGGGCTTGAACTCAGAGCCTGGGGACTGTCTCTGAGCTTTGTTGCTAAGGCCAGCACTCTACCACTTGAGCCTCAGCTATACTTTGGGCATTTTTGGGGCGGGGGTTGCTTAATAGGAGATAAGAGTCTCACAGAGTTTCTTGCCTGGGCTGGCTTTGAACCGCAATCCTCAGATCTCACCTTCATGAGTAGTGTGTTCTGTATTAAAAACCAACATTCCTTTGTAATATTTTAGAATTGATATATGAGAGAAACTATCTATCATATATACACATACATACACATATAAATTTTCACACACCACACCTATAACATATATACATATACTTATATGTATAGATAATGTCATATAAATGGTGAACATTTATAATGAGGTTCAGAGAAATGTAGTGAGAAGGCCTGAGGGAGAAAAAAACAGTCTTCTACCCAGGAAAAGCAGATTGCCTCTTTCAAGAGAAGACTCAAAAAGGAAGGTTTGACACAATGTTCTTATTGCCCCAGCCTTCTGAACTCGGAAATCAAGTTCTGTGCTGTTCTAACACCAAGGCAGCTGAGGTGTGCAAGAGAAATAGGAGCTCCTAAAGGTCACATATCTCACCTCCCCTAACAAATGGAAGATGGTGTGATTTGACCCTTGGAAATTCACCATGTCAAAAATCATTGTACTTCTCTGAAATAAATGGCGGCCATGGAGGTTTGCTTGCCAAATGTTAGGACAAAGGACAACGGAAAATGAGAAATCTGAACTTCCTGAGACCCATGTAACACTTCTTGTATTGCCACTGCATTTGTACAATTACTCTCCCTCCCGACTCCCAGTATCATAGAAGCCTATTGACAAATGATAGAAGCTGACTTTCTCAAGGCAAAATATATCTCTTACCCCATCTGTTCTGATAATCTTCCCTCAAGCTTGCCCTAAATTTCTTAAGCCACAATTATCTTTTCTAATTGCCTTGAAAGTAGCAAGAGAAAAGGTCAATTAGCACTGTCTGTAAGAAAGAGGAAAGAGTTGTTTGGTTACTATTCCCTGCATCTCCTTTGATTTTCTAAATGTGTTTTGAGATTTAGCTGAGACTTAACTCATTGGCTATGCACAATGAGGACTATTTAATCAAATAGTGAAGTGGTCAGCTTTGGCGGATTTCACAAGGGCCAATTATATCCTGAACAAAATATAATTGAGCTGCTGGCTAAATTTACCCATCCCCCAATTTTATAAGTGTTTCCATTATTGCCATGGCTTGATTGTCCAGCACAAAATATTATCTTTCTATTAAAAACTGGCTCAGCAAATTTCAAAGCAGAAATACATAGACAGGCTGTCCACCCTTCAGAAAGGAGCTAAGCTGTCCCTCCCTGCCCAGACCAGGAATATAAAGTAGGGGAATGGAGAAGAGGATGGCCAAGATGCTTGCCTTCAAGCGGTTTTGGTGCTAGATAGCAAGAGAAGGAGGTATAAATGGAATACTAATAGAAAGTACCAGCTAAAGCCAGCTGAGGGCCATCTTTTTTTGTTATTGAGGGGCTCCAACTTCTAGAATGTAATGGACATTTATAGGGTTGAATTAAAATTCTTTCACCCATTTATGACTGATCTGTCTTTTGTATATTGTATTCTGAACAAATATATAAAATGTAATATCTAATATAGGCAATAGTGTACAATTATATATAATTTATATATAAATTTATAAATATATTTATAAATATAAATTTATACTTATATATGATGTATCCTTATATAAATATACTTACATATTGTATAATAAAATATATATGTAAATGATAAATATATTGTATAAAGTATATACAAATTATGTATACTATATTACATAAAATTTATCTAAAACTATATATGGTAAAATTATATATTATAAAATTATAAATTATATAGTTTATATACAATTTTATATAATAGTTATATATTTATAAATAATATATTATATATTTTGATCATTATAATATATTAATATAGTTTATGGAAAGTGTTACTGGAGTTTTTGCTCAGGATCTCATGCTTGCTAACAAGCACTCTACTATTTGAGTCACATACCAAGTCCTTCTTCGCTTTCATTACTTCTCAGATAGAGTCAAGGTCTTTTGCTCATTGCTGGGGGTCAGCCTTGGACAAAGATCTTCTTGATCTCCACTGCCGATGGAGCTGGGATTATAGGTGTACACCTCCTTATCTCCCTCTTCTTTGCTTGTTTTCAGTTTAAGTTTTTGTGAGGGTTACTAAGCATTTCCTTTTCTTTTGTGAGGGTTACTAAGCATTTCCTTTTCTTTCTGATGAGATGTTATTGTAACAAAGCGAGGGGAAACAGTGAATTTAGAGTGCCTAACAAATCTACACAGAGCGTGTGAGAACTGAGATCATCAACCCAATTGTCCTTGCCTGAAAAATGGCAAGGTCAGCTCTCTGTTGGTCTGCTGCATCCAACTGAAGTTTTTGCCTGCCCTCTATTTTTTTTTATGTTTATTATGTTTTTCTTTAATTTTTTATTGTGCAAACATCGTACATGGGCAAGGTAATGACTACATTTCTTATCAAGCATTGTTGCCTCCTCCTTTGTTTCCCCTTCCCACCCCTTCCCATCGCCCCCCTAACGCCCCCACTCCCATGCCCACCCCCCACCCCTGCACATCCAAAGTTGTAAAGTTTGTTTTTCAACATAACCACTTGTACATCTCATTGTTGCATTGGGTCCACCTGTATCCCTATTTAAACAGTTTGTTTTTGTCATCCCCTCCACAAATTATACCAACATCAAATACAATGAAAGCAGGGGTTACACCGTGGGGCAGGGATATACAAAGTAACAAAGAAATCATTTTATAAATATGTTAGAAACAATTGCAAGAAAGAAAAAAACATTTAAATACTTATCTTGGGATTCATTTCACCTAATATCAACTTATCTGACCTTTTCTGCTTGTCTCAGACATATACTAGTTGTTGCAAATAAAGGAAACCATGGGACCTAGGTTTCTTTGGGCCTGGCTTAATATATCACCCTGCACCAGAATCAACTCTAAATGGATCAAAGACCTCGGAGTCAAAGCAGACACTCTGAAAACATTACAGGACAGAATAGGAGAAACCCTAGGTCTCCTTGGCACAGGCCTAGATTTTCTTAATAGAGACCCAGAAACACAACAAATCAAAAAAGGTTGGACAAATGGGATTGCATGAAATTGCAGAGCTTCTGCATGGCAAAGGACATAGCTAGCAAGATCAATAGAAAGCCCATGGATTGGGAGAAGATCTTCACTAGCCATACAACAGACAAGGGTCTCATATCTAAAATATACCTGGAACTCAAAAAATTAAATCCCCCAACAACAAATCTTCAAAGGAACAACTATCCAATAAATAAGTGGGCTAAAGACTTAAAGAGAAACTTCTCTGAAGAGGAAAGAAGGATGTCCAATAGACACATGAAGAAATGCTCAACCTCCTAGCCATAAAAGAAATGCAAATCAAAACAACATTGAGATACTACCTTACCCCAGTTAGAATGGCTATAATCAAGAACTCTAATAACAACAGATGCTGGAGGGGATGTGGACAGAAGGGAACCCTACTGCATTGTTGGTGGGAGTGTAAACTTGTTCAACCACTTTGGAAAGCAGTATGGAGGTTCCTCAAAAGATTCCACATAGAGCTCCCCTATGACCCAGCAATCCCACTTTTGGGCATTTACCCAAATGATCACAAACAAGACCACTTTAAAGCTACCAGCACAACTATGTTTATTGCAGCATTATTTACCATAGCTATGGAACCAACCCAGATAACCCTCAGTGGATGAATGGATCAAGAAAATGTGGTATATATACACAATGGAATTCTCTGCCTCCATCAGAAAGAATGACACTGCCCCATTTGTTAGGAAATGGAAAGACCTCTCTATTTTTTCCCCTCATCATTTAGAGACAAATCCCTTTCCCCAAAGCCTCCAGTACCAGAGAGGCCTGGTAAACACCTCTCCAGCCACCTTAGCTCCCAGCACTGGCTTGCAAATGAGCTTGCTTGCATTTGAAAAGAAACTGCAGGTCCTGGCCCCCTGGAGGTTAAGGTCCCAGTCCACTTTTCAAGACCAGGAAAAAGTGCTATGGAAAGATTCCACCCTTCATGTAACCGGTGGTAACAAATTGTGTCCTGTAAAGACTTACCACAGAGCTAGGACACCCTCTCAGAGACATAAGACAGGGCTCTCCTCATTTTTCCTGAGGGCTGGTCTAGAATAACTCTGTTTTCTTCTAGGACAGGATAACTAATTGAGGAGTCAGGAACATTATTACTAGGTTTTCAGAATAATGAAAAGCACCAGACTCAGCCATTAGAACCAGAAAATAAATGGAGAGAAAAAGAGTGGCTAGCAATCTTTTCTCACTTCCTTTAAGACCAGAACTGGAAGAGGTACAGGAAGGGAGTGTGTGCATCTGCCTTCTCCTTTGAGATGTTAAAATCCTGCCCACCCTTTTGGAAGACAAGCAGTGCTGAAGGTCCCCTGGGGTCTGGGCTGGGCCTCCTCCATCTTACCTGTCCAGAACCATTGTCTGAGGATTCGGATGGAGACAAGTGGACCGGACCCCATGTACTCTTCCAGCCTACCATGCCTGAAGGCTCTGATGGAGAGGAGCTGAACTTGCTGTCCTGGCAGTAGGGAGTGAGTCTCCCTTCGTGTTCATCCCTACCTACTCCATTTCCATAGATGAAAACAGACGCTTGCTGAAAAGTCCACTTAGTAAGGTGCTCTTGTTTGTGAGACCCCTTGAAGCGCTTCCTGGGAGCCATGGTAAAGACCCAGATGCCTCACGGAACCTGGAAAGCTGAGGAATTCCCTCCCCTCCCCGTCCTGTGACTCTTCCTTTCACTTCTGTGTCCTGGTGATTTGAGTGGAAACAGTATGAACCTCACACTCCAGGTTACACCATCTCAGACAGCCAGCTCCACAAACCCCCATCTCCAATTAGCCAACCAGCCAAAAGCAAGAGGCAGCGGTGTGGCTCAAGTGGTAGTGCCTTGAGTAGCAAAGCTCAAGGACAATGCCCAGGATCTGATTTCAAGCCCCAGGAATGGCACAATACAAGAAAAAGAAATTAATTGATTAAAAAATTAAGGATGATCAAATAAACATATTAGAGGAAAGCAAAATTTTATTGCTGCCCTTTTTGGGTTTTGAAGACTTACAATGAGATAACACAAATGAACATGGAAAATCGCGCACGCACACACACACAGCAGTGTCAGTTTCCTGTGATGTGGGAGCCCTCAGAAAGCATTAAAGGTGAAAAACATTTTTTTTGTTTTTGGTCAGTTGTGGGGCTTGAACTCTGGGACCAGGTACTGTCCCTGAGCTCTTCAGTTCAAAGCTAGCACTCTACCACTTGAGCCACAGCACCACTTCCGGTTTTCTGGTGGCTTATTGGAGATAAGAGTCTCATGGATTTTCCTGTCCTGGCTGGCTTTGAACCTCCATCCTCAGATCTCAGCCTCCTGAGTAGCTAGGATGACAGGCGTGAGCACTGGCACCCAGCAAAACCAAATGTTTGTATGTTAGTTGAACACAGGCCTTTGTGGGAACATAATTAAATTATGAGGGGAAGCTAGAGATAGGAACTATTTTGACAGTGTCTGTTAGTATAAGAATTTTCAGTTTTGAATCCACAATGGAAAAGACTGGTAAAGGTAGATCATTTTTGATATGTAAAGTTTTAGCTCCTTTTCTGAGGATGAAGAGGAAAGACTAGAACATTCTTCTTGCATATTCTGCTTTGCAAGAGCCATAATCCCCCAAAGTAGTGTATTGAGGGGAGGGGAGCTGGAATATTGGGGGAGGGGGGCACTGGTAGTGAGACTCTTATCTCCAGTTAACCACCAGCGTGAGGTGTTGGCTCACAGTGATAGATAACCTTGAGAGAAAAGCTTAGGGATAGGTCCCAGGCCCAGAATTTAAGTCCCAAGACCACCAACTACTACAAAAAAGTCATGCTGGTCCTCAGCTAAGAAAGAAGACATTTAATAAATTCATTTATATAACTTGATCCTTAGGACTATCCTGTCCAACATTATCTCATGGGTGTGTGTGTGTGTGTGTGTGTGTGTGTGTGTGTGTGTGTGTGTGTGTGTGTGTGTACTGCATTGAATTCAGTCAAGACTTTGTACTCTTATTTTGCCTTTCTTGCTCAAGGCTAGCAGTCTACCACTTGAGCCACAGCTCCACTTCTAGCTTTTTGCTGGTTGATTAGAGATAAGTATCTCAAGAACTTCCCTGTCTGGGTTGACTTTGAACCAAGATCCTCATGTCTCAGCCTCTTAAGTAGCTAGGATTGAAAGTGTGAGCTACCTGCCCAGTGTTCAACATGATCTTTAAGCAGCACTTATGATATAGAAAAATAGCACTGGGTGCAGTAATTTAAAACAGATTGTCTATGCCAGGATGAGCAAAATAAATACAGTAAGATGACATTTAATTAAGAAAAGAAAAAAAAAGGAACAATTTGAGACACTCCCAGAAAAGATTAGTCATAAGCAACTCTTATCACTAAGCACATGAATATAATTTGTTTGCATTCCTCCTTGTAACTGCACAGTGGGGTGAATCAGACTGGAGTCCGTTTCCATGTCTTACCTGTGTGCTATGTTCTCTAACACCCATGAAAACTGACCTGGAGAAAAAAATCTTCCCTGCTTAGAACCCGAGACTCTGTGAGTGCATATTGAATCAAGAATATGCTTAGCAGAAGCATCTGTCTAAATATTGCAATGGTCTAATTAAGCCATTGCTAAAAAAAAGTAGAAGATATTCATGTTTATTTTCTGTTTGCTTTCATGAACTAGTTTCATTAAATAAAAAGCTTCCATGCTAAAATATTTCCTCATAAAATAAATCTCCTTATATTCCAAAAATAAAATAGAAAAGGAAAAGCCTCTGGCCATGAGGGCCCACACTGAGTCATTCAAATCTCAGGCAAAAATATATAAGTATATTTATTTGAAAATCAGTGTTTATTCACAAGTGGGAAGTAATAAAGTGCATTATCTAGAAAGGATGCCATTTTGGAGAAGAGAAAGCATTACTAACAGGTCTTGTTTGGGAAGAATTCCCCCAGTAATATGTGTGTGTGTGTGTGTGTGTGTGTGTGTGTGTGCCTATGTGTATGTGTGTGTGTGTGTATGTGTGTGTGTGTGTGTGCCTATGTGTATGCGTGTGTGTGTGTTGGTCCTGGGACTTGAACTTAGGTCCTTAAGCTCTCAGTTGACTTTTGCTGCTCAAGGCTGATGCTCTACAACTTGAGCCATAACTCCATTTCTAGATTTGTGATGATTAATTGGAGATAAAGGATTTCATAGAACTTTCCTGCCCAGTCTGGTTTTGAACTCTGATCCCTAGACCTCAGCCACTTGAGTAGCTAAGATTATAGGCATGAAGCACCAGCAACCAGCAAGAAGATGTTCATCTTTTTGGCTTTTCAGTCTTTGGCATAGAAATCCCAAACTTATTTTATAATTTCATTTCCTCTTTTTTTTTAAATTACAGCCATAATGGCAGGGGAGGTTTTCAGATCATCAACTCAACTAGCAAACCTTGTGTTTAAATATCTTTCCCTTTCTTTCTTCAGAAATGAAATCTGTTCCCTAAGGAAAAAATACTGGCTCTTTTGGTCATAAATCATGTCTTTCTCCTTCGGGAGCACCCTTGTGTGAGGATACAAGCCAACTTCCTCTCTGAATCCTTCATGCTTATCAATGGAAGGGGTGTCCTTTTCTCCTGGCAGAAATTAGTTTTGCCTTCACCTGGCTTTTTCCACTGATGAGCTTTGCCTCTCAGCAACTGGTTGGCCTGGCCAAGCTCCATCTCCAAGATGAGGTGATGCATCATCATGACATATAGAAAGAGTTGCCAATAGCGGGCTTCCAACTCTACGGGATAGCTTTTCCACGGCTAGCTCAGAACTGTGAGTGTTGAGGATCATCAAGGCCCCACATGCTTTTGAACACGGGGCTATTTTCACAGGTGCCTTGTACCCCAAGACCTGCTCTGCATGAAAGCTTCTTTTGTTGTAATAGAAGGTGCCAGAAGCTGAAAAGACACAGGCAAATGCAGATGGGAGCCCCAGTCTCTCCAGCATCTCTGGGGACAAGCAGAAGGAGAGCCTCCAGCAAGTCAGAGCCAGCTCAACACACCAGGCGCCAACAGCTCCCCAAAGCTGTCTTCCTGTTAATGAGGGTGTTTTCTTTGCAGGGAAATTTCCATTGTTACCGGAGCCAAAGAAATGTGTCTTGCTGACTTACTTCTCTTTCATTCTGAGCAGCCTAAGAGGATGATGGCATTCTGTCTGTAGTTAAGTCTAGCTCAGCCACACCTAAGCTCAGCTTAGCTAAGGAGGTTGAGGGGGAACTCTGAGCAGTGTTTTTCTGTCTCACAATAAATTCTGTTTTATATCTATCCCCCATGGCATTGAGCTGTATGTTGGCCACACCCACTGCATACTGCTTCAGTTTGACTTCCAAACTGCCCAGCATGTTGGATTCACCCACTGCCTGGCTTAGCCGGTCACCTGAAGGTACGCCAGGCATGCAAGAATCCCTCCACCTGGGCAGAGCAGGACAGGCAACTGGAGCACTTCTACTCTGGGGGCCTCCTCCATGTCTTCCTTTGCTAAGGTGGAGGAAAAGCAATCAAAACGCATTGAAGTTTGTAAATGGAGAACTGGGTGCTGGTAGGGTGGTTCATGCCTGTAAGCCGAGCTACGCAGGAAGCGGAGATCTGAGGATGCAGGTTGTAGGTGTGTGTGACTTCCAAGTGGAAATGTGACTCACGTGGTAGGGTCTGAGTGCTGCATGAAGAAAGCCCAGCCAAAGAATCACCGCACCTCGGCCATCCCTCTCCTCCTGCTTGTCTTGTTGTGGTAGTTGTTGTTACAGGGGTTAGCCATGGGTTACATAAGTGAGAATTGGATGGCTTTCTGATTGGCGGGATGTCTTTCTGCTTCCTGTAAGTTGTGAGCCAAAGGTTTACAGTCTTGTCCTGTTTTCCTCCGTCTTTCATCTTTCTTACTTCTTCCGTCTCTGTAACCCCTGTCTCCATCTCCTTGTTCAGGCAGGTTTTGGTTATCAGCTTATCCAGCCCTCTGGCCTTCTGTAAGCTATACAAGTCATAATTCTGTGACTGGCTGTTTTTCTAGGCTAGAGAAATCATGGCATCACTAACACAGGAAATGAAATCCACAAATACAGTCAATTTAGCTTCATGAACATATAATTTCTTGTATAAGTAGGTTTTATTTTCAGAGGGTTTGTGTTCACATAATTAGCTGGACATTTGATCTACATGGTTCTTTATATTTTTCTCAACCTGGGAAAAATCAAACCTTCTCTGTTTTTGTTGTTTTTATCAAGTTGAGATTATATGGCCCGGCAAAAACTGAACTTATTGCTGACCCATATTAGTTAATAAGCACAAGGCCTTGAGTTCAAACCTGAGTATCACCAAAATAGAATTTATAATGAAAGATTTTGATTATAATACTAAAACAGTATTAGACAAGACTCCATGCACAGTGTGATTCTGGGTCTATTAGCTGCATAGGTAATGGAGAAAAGAAAAACATGAGGAGAAAGAGACAGGAGGGGAGACAGAACTAAAAAGGAGCGAAGGGAGAGGAGAAGATAGAGGAAGGGAGGGGGGAGGGAGGAGAAAAGCAATCGCAAGGAAATAAGCAATGTGAACAGTATTTATAACTGAAATGTAAGAACAGGGGTACATTTATTTACCCTTTAAACTCCATTACCTTGATAAATACTATGACAAAATAACTTAAAGGATTTTTTAGATGATTATTTACCCAGTAAAACCTATCCTGTCGTTTTCTGTATGATAGTGAATGTTTATGTATGGCTAGAAGTTCAGAATCAAACTGTACATTGTCCATTTTCATTGAGCATGGAATCCTGGCTTGTGTCTTCCTGGCATTTTTTTTTGTCCTCCTCCTTCCATCCCCACCGCTCCCCTTCCCTCAGCCAAGCACATGTTCTGTGAATTCCCAGCTGCCTCTCACTCCTCTTCATCTCAACAGCAGTATCCACCGCAGAGACAGGGGCCTGTGGTCACACTGTTTGTGCTAACACAATCCATTCAACCATTCTTCTCATTATGGATCCTTTACTTGTTTCTAAATCTTCTTTGTGTTTTGTCTCTACCCAGCACTCCAGTAACATCCTTTTATGAGTATATTTGTGTTCCTATATTCTCTACATCTCATTGTATAGGGACATTATATTATGTACTTACTCAGAAACAGCAATGTGAGTTACAATGAAGACCTACAATGTACCTGAAGTGGAGGCGGGGCTCAAGTGGTTGAGTGCCAATCTTGAACAACATAGCCAAGTGACAGTATGAGGCCTCTCTCTCTCTCTCTCTCTCTCTCTCTCTCTCTCTCTCTCTCTCACACACACACACACACACACACACACACACACACACAAATGATCCAAAATAAATGTACCAGAATATACCAGAATGTTCAAGAATGTGCTATGGGAGGGGGCTCTAGAAAAATACAGTGTTTTGGAGGTAATTAGGTCCCCATCAATAAATGATACCATGTATGGCAATTTATTCTGAATCAATACAGATGAAGCATAAGCCTTAAGGCACTCAGTATCCATCCAAGTACAAGAAAGCAGGAGCTGGGACAGACCAACAACAACATAGTGGAAGACAAAGCCCAAAGAGTTAAATAGAATAAATCATTTAGCAATGGAATATATTTACAGATAAAATGTTCTTTATGTCTTGGTGCATGACTTGGTTATGAATGAAAGAGTATTTGTAGCCAGATGCTAGGCCTTTAGGACTGCAATTCTACCTGCACTAAAGGTGAGGCTAAGATTCTAAGGATAAGAGTTTGAGGCTGGCCTGGGCTAAAAGTTTGTAAGACTCTGTTTCAACCAACAAAACTCTGGGCATTTCAGTGGGCTCTGTCATCCCTACTACAAGAGAAACAAATAGGAGGATTATAGTCCAAGACAGTCCGGGCCAAAGGGGAAACCATACTGTAAAACCAGCACAAGCACAAAGGACTGAGGCGGACTCAAATGATAGAGTACCTGTTTACCAAGCAGAAGAACCCAAGTTCAAACCCCAGGACCTCCCCAAACCAAACCAACCAACCAGAAACAGCATCTGTGATTTATCATGTTGTTTTTTATGATTCACTTTGTAGTTTAAAAAAGATTATCAGAGAGAAAATGCTTAGTGCATTTTCTCTACTATGTGCTAGGAACTCCATGAGACCTTCTTCTGTTATTCTTTCCCTCTTCACCAATTTTATTCTTGTGATATAAGCCTTATAATCACTGCTATTAAACCAGAAAACAGGATCACCAAGGTTAAGAAATGGCAAATAAAAAATAAAAATAGAGTAAATATTCAAAATTAGGTTTTAATTGTAGGGCTCCTAACCTCCAAAAGATGTCAAGACACTTTCTTGAATCACCTCCCAAGGAAGAACAGAGCACACACTTTGCCCAACCAAAGGTGTAATGTGGCCCCAACCTTGTAGACTGCGTGGCTATTCAATCCTTGGGGATTAAATGCTTGCGTAGTGTCAATAACAACACCTCTTCCATAGCCTAGGGTGTGGTGCTGCTATTCAATTGATATGCAAAGAGTTTAACTTTAAACTTCTCAGTGAAATTGTCTGTCCCTTATGCCCCCTATAAAAAGACTGATCTTACACACACACACACACACATACACACACACACACACACACACACACACACACACACTCATATACCTATATAAACCTGACCCAGCCCCTCTTATAGACAAAAAAACGAGGATCAGTCTAGACAGTTTCTGAAGATTCATGCAATAGAATTTTTTTTAAATCTTCCTGCAAGTTATTTTTAAAAAACAAATCTCTAAACCTGGGGGTGGGGAATATTAATATTCAGACAAAAATAAGTAGCACACAGAAGATGGGTGAACAGGAGTTGGACTTTCCTCATCTTTCACAAGAAGCCATTTACACTTTATAACACTACATAAATTCCTGCAAGTGGCGAAGCTCCTTCAAGTATTCAAACGAACTCATCAAATCTCTGCAGAGAAAATGCCTGACATTTGTGATAGATATATCCCGAGACCTTTTGCAATCATCACATTCAATAATACCCCAAAGCACCTCATTTTTACTTGAGAAATTCAATAAATTATGGCAGGAGTGAGCTATAAACTGCGGGAGGTCAGATGGACTCCGTGACTAGCCACACATAAAATTCAAACCGAAAAAGCTGGGTGAGGCAGGGAAGGCCTTCCCTGATGGGGACTCACAGAACCTGACCGTGAAACCCACACAGCAAGTGATCCTTCTCTAGTGCCCAGACACAGCTACTTAGGGTTTGGATCTGGTTAGCACTAAGCAGACAGGAGACAAACAGTACTGTTTGTTGGGATTCACTAGAGAGAATGATAGTTTAAACACTAACATAGACCTTGCAATTCAATTTTACATATGGTTAGGTATTCCAGAAATATCCCAGGAAAAGATAAGATGCATCCTGTAAGGGTAATATTTCTGTGTGCATGTGCGTGTGTGCGCATGTGTGTGTGCGTGCGTGCTTGCGTGCGTGCGTGCGTGCGTGTGTGTGTGTGTGTGTGTGTGTGTGTGTGTTGATATGAGGGTTTGAACTCCATGCTTCACTCCCTCGCTGGCCTCTTCACTCAAGGCTGGTGCCCTACCTCTTGAGTCACATCTCTCCTTCCAGCTTTTCGGTGGTTAATTGGACATAATAATCTCATGGACTTTCCTGTTCAGGCTGGCTTTGAATTTTGATCCTGAGAGCCCAGCTTCCTGAGTAGCTAGGATTCCAGGTGTCAGCCACCTGAGCCTGGTGGATTTTGGTTACATCTGATTGGATCTTTTAACCATCCCTCGGATAAGTATGGAGACCAAGAGATGTGATGCTCACAGGGGCCAGTCTGAGTCACTTACATACACAGCAGTCTTCCCTGAGTCTGAACACTGCATGAACTGCAAGATGAAGGAAGACAATTTCCCAGAAGGAATCCTTCACACTGTAATCACTATTAAAAGAGGAGGAGGCTCTAGGAAAGCAAACAAATAACATCTACCGGTATTAAATTTTACAAAGCCCTGGATGTCAGCACAAAGAAGCTCTGACTTTGTTCCACAGGTACCAATGAAAGAACGGATGGAAGATGAAATAACAATAGCATTAAGAGGTTATTTTCTCTAGCTTTTTTTTTTTTTTGGTCATACTCCACAAATAGCAAACAATGGGAAGTAATGGGCAATAAACACTGCCCAAAAGTATTGCTGGACACATCACTCCTGACAGGGCTGAGCCAAGGGTTATACAGATAAGTAGGACTAGAATAAAATGTTATTAAACCAGTTTTTCTTATTTGGTGTTGATTTAAAGGTACACCAGGAGAAATGATTTATTCCTTCTGTCCAAAAGTAATAAATGAAATAATTTTAATGGGATAGAAGTGGGATAAAAGAGAAAAAATACTCAGAAGAATCAAAGAGTTATTTGTCAAAACTCAAGCCATAATTCTGCACATTTTTTTCTCCCTCAGTTGGCTGCTTTCATTACAAACTGACTGATAAAAAAAACAAAGCAATACAACATAACATATTTGTGTCATTAAAATTAGGCATTAATTATAATAATAGAAATTAGAACAATTGTAGCCAGTAGAGAAGAGTCTTCCTTCTGAACTCACAACTTTTTAAATGGAAAGGCTTAGAGGGAAAATGAGAGAAAAATGTCTGCTAACTTAACCTTAACAGAGATAGATGGTTTTGTTTTGAGGTTCTTATCATATAAGGAGCCCAGCAATATCTTTCAATATAGGAATTAATAAAAGGACGAGACCCCTTCCTGATGGAAAATCGCCGCTCCTGCTGACCATTTACCACCAACACCCTGACTGGACAAATATCAGAACTTCTTTCCCTTTCCTTTGCTGATGTTTTGAAGTTGTCAGAGACTTCTACACTATGCTGTGTGCTTTGAGCAATTCTTCCATACTACCCTTGAGTTTATGAATATGTGAACTCAAGCTCTTTGCTCTTGCTTGACATTTTCTGGGCCACACCTCCACTTCCTGCGTTTTGTTGGTTCATTAGAAGTAAGTCTCTGGAACTTTTCTGCCTAAACTGGCTTGAAGTTAGAACCCTCAGATCTCAGCCTCCTGAGCTGCAAGGATTGTAGGTGTGAGCCTGCAAGACCTCCCCTTCAAGCTCCTTAATTATCACCTCACACTTGATGGATGATCAATACACAAAGCAGTTTCTATGGAATTGTTTGCTATGTGGCAAAAGCAAGCCATCTACCCAGAATGCTTCTGATAATCTTGGATGGACATTTCTTGGATCTTTTCCCACTCTCTGGTGGTTGAACTCCAATAGGACTGAAAACATAATAGGAATCATAACTGTTGGGTCCCGACCCCCCAAAAAAACAAGAATCAGTGAAGTCGTAGCAGGAATAACAAATATTCTAAAGAGTACAGAAGCAAAATAAGAGAAAAGAACAAAAAAAGGAGCACAATGGAAGTGTCTAGTAAAGGTCTATAATGTATAAATATAATGTGTAAAAGGAGAAATGCGGGGCACTTCAGGGTGGGAAGAGACGGATGGCAATGTAAGATATTTTGGGTTTTTTAAAAGCATGTTTTGTGGCTGAGTGTGAGACGTATACCGGAGGGAGAAGGAATGGCAAAATCATCGATAAAAAGAGAAACACAGAGTCTTGAAGAAAAGACAGTGATCCGCCTTCTTGTTAATTGAGCTGACAGACACTTGAGTAGATCTAATGAGCAAGTTCTCCAAAATGAGATGGGACATCACAAGGACCCAAATTCCAACGTTTGATGTATCCAGGCAAAGCTAAGAATTGAAACCATAGCATTAAATGCGGCACCGGCAGGGGGGAAAAAGGAGTCAAGTGAGAATAGAGTCTTGGGAAATCTCTACGCCCAGCTAGAAGTTGACTCAAGGGAGATGGATTCATAGGGTTTTAGAAGCTGAAAGAACTAAGACTCTGAGTGACAGCGGAGCCAGTAGTAAGCCCTAATTCTAAAGAAATAGAGAGGAGGTGAAGACCCCAAAGAAAGCCCACTGGATTCATCTCATCTCAAGAAAGTGTTTTCAGTAGAGTGATCAGGGTGAAGTGCCCTAATCAGTAGACTAGACATTCAGTGGAAGGAAGTAGAAGGAAATGATAGCTGTATAATGATTGCTGTGTAAAGGTCAGCTCTGAATACTTCCTTGTTGGATCTAGGGAGAGAACAGCAGTTTCATTCACTGACGGAATTTCCTTTCCTTTCCTGATAGCCTTGCAAATCCATGGACTCATCAATAGGGAATAAATAAAGGCAGAGACACAGGAATGAAGACAACCACAGAGGGGTTCGCTTTAGGATCAAGATGGGTATGTGGTACTTGTGGGGTGGTTGGGAATCGTACGAATCAAAACACATTTTGCAACGCTGAGTGACATTTTGGAGTCATTCAGTTTAATAACATAGGAGTCAAGGCTCTCTGCTGAAATAACAGGTCATCAGTGAATGCACATCCGATTAGTGCATGTGGTTAACTAGAAACTGATCAGAGCATTATAGTGGACACCCAGCGGAATGCCACAATTGCCCCACGGGGAAAACCACTGTTAACTGTACCATCAGATCAGGCCATTAAAATTCCAAGTAAAAAAAAAGGTATGAATGGTTATGGGGATATAGTCAGTCTGGATTAAAATCCAGGTTTACTCTAAATACCATACTCTTCTCTATGCTGATTTATTGTCAGGTGCTTAGAGAAACATTTAACCTTGCAATATGTGTGTGTGTGTGTGTGTGTGTGTGTGTGTGTGTGTGTGTGTGTGTGTGTGTGTGTGTGTGTGAAATAGCCTTTGTCCTCACTGCACAGGAATGTATATTTAGAGTTGAGATAAAGTGAACAGAATATGTTAAGCTCGTAAAGTAGGATTATGTTTTGCAGAATCCCATTCTCTGTGTAACTCTGGCCAGGAATGCAAAATCAGGGTGGGATGTGGAAAGAGAGAGAAGAGAATCAGTCCTGTTCTTTGTCATAGCCCCCATGGAAGCTGAAGCTGCCCATGTGCAGATCCTGCTTCTGGGCTAAGGAGTGGGCAACCAAGACCACCGGCTCTAGTGTATACTAGACCTTCTCTTTCATGACCTTCAACTCCTGAGCATATGAGCATAACGCTGGGCATCAGCCCAACATGAAGCTCATCCAACCATCCCCTGTCCCCCTAGAGCAACTCCAGCATCTCCAACTCCTGGTCAGTATGGGATTGGCTCCATGAAACAGAAAAATAGCCTCTTTTGCAGGCAACCTGCAGCATTCAAGACAGAGCCTTGATGGTAACCCTTCCTGACCAACCATCTTATAGACATCCGTATCATTTAGATCAGCAAAGCTACAGGGAAACCTGCATTGATTGGTCAGCCCTACAACTGCAGGCCTCAGAGTACATTTGCAATAACAACGTATTTTCTATTCTTCAGTAGTTTCACTTCTCAGATTTAACCCTCACGGGGGGCAGAAGAGACCTGGGATATGTAACTCAATATGGATAGATTAGTAACTTAAAAACAAAAATTATACCTAAGTAAACAGAGAAGTCTCCTGAGGGTATTCTAAATATGACTATATAGATGTGTGACCGTGCCTCACACCTGTAATCCTAGCTACTCAGCAGGCTGAGATCTGAGGATTACAGTTCAAAGGCAGCCTAGGGAGGAAGGTCCTAAAGACTCTTATTTCCAATTAACCACCAGAAAGCCAGAGTGGAGCTATGGCTCAAATGACACAGCATTAGCCTTAAGCAAAAGAAGTTTAGGGCACTGAGTTCAAGCTCCAGGACCTGCACCGAAAAATTCACTAGAGTGAGAGAGGTGGGCTGGGGCAGGGATAGTGGGAGAACCACCAGGGAGGGGTAACAATGCTCCACAAGACGTGTACTCATTGCCTTGCTCATGTCACTGTAACCCATCTGAGCTGCATCCTTACAATAAAATCACATTTTAACAACTTCACTGGAGTTAGAAGACAAGTGAGTTGTGTGTTTATGTCTTTGTCGCATTCAAGCGAAGAGTTCTTGGATGTGTGAAATCTCTGCAAAGCCTACCCGGACTTTCTGAGCTGTGTTAGATATTTCAACTAAAAAAAATGACACACGAGGACCTCGTGCTCATATCTGCTGGAATCCTCATGCTCTCAGTGCGCATTGCACAGCTAACTGTCTGGGTAACTTTCACAGGTATTTTTTTTATCAGCTTATCCTCACTAGAGGGATAAGGAACTTTAGTTCATTTCATAATCCTTCCATGTAGCTTCTGAATATGAAACACCTAGTAAGGACTCAACATGGTATCATAACAAATGACATAAATAGAAATTTACTAAAAAAAAAAACTATAGCCGCCATTTTTATTAAGTTGGTAGCTATCTTTGTTTGATGTGTTCTTGCTTTCTACTGGCTACTTGCTCACGGTACCCTTTTTGAAAAGTTTGCTACTTTACAAACTTTCTACCAAGTGTTTCCCAATTCTCACTGAATATCAAAGCCAATTATCTGTAGCTCATTTAACTAAATGTGCTATAAAAGAAGGATTCACATTTCTAGTTTGTACAAAGTAAATATAACAAACATTGTGAAGACGAAATGTAATTCCTGGCAAAGATGCCTTCAAATATCACTAAGTAAGATGAAGACATCATTTATTACAGCAAAATAATTTCAATTACTTATGTGGTATGATATATAATCACAGAGTACAAAGTGTGAAAATATTGTAATTTTTACTATAATGATACCAATTCTTGGTCATCATGAATGTGATTTCTACTCAAGTATAAACAATGAGTGTGTGACATCTTAGTGCTACTCATCTATCTTCCTAAAATACATATCATCCTAAATTTAACTACCTTTTGTTAAGTATAAAAGATTTTACTTAAGAGACACAGACTGAACATGTGCAGCACACTCTTTTATCCTAATTTAAATCTATATGCTAAACATGATCGATGATCTACACAGGGAATAACCCTAAGACAGAAGTTGTAATTCATCAAATCAGATTGAATTTGATCAACTAATATAATTTGAAAGCACAACCAAAGATGATTTTATTTGAATGGGAGGAAAAAAAACTTGCATACAGAAAAATAGTTATAGGACCGGTTGGAGCTTCCCAAAAAGTATACAAATAAAGTTAGCACCTGTGAACAAGGAGTAGTATAAACTTCTTTGAGTCTTTACTTGCAGAACAATCTGCAGCTTGTCTTACAGCCTGACTTAGACAACAAGGTAGAAAACTCCACCCTTTCCCTGTAGAGTTTGTTCCTTATTGGTGACCTCCACAAAATGCTCACCAATGAGAGAATAAACTTATTTCTGGGATAGACTCACTTGGGCGTCCTGAGGCTGTAGACAATAATGTGAGCCTATGTACCCTCTAAATCTGTGAAAGGGACACAGGAAAGAAACAAAGGGAGGAGCAAAATATGAAGGCCCTTCCGTCACAGCAAGAGTAGTTCTCACACAGGAAGCTATCAGAGTTTCAAACAGGCTTTTCCACTGCAGAAAAATCCACCCTAAAGAAAATCATGTCAATGTACCAGACTGGCTCGTAGAGAGAGAACGCAGAAATGCTTCCATTCAGTACTGGAGATTTCTAGGCAAATTGATCACACATCTGCCAAGCAAACTTCTACTTACCTCCTAAGACAGACATGAATGATGAGCCAAAAACTATCAAGTACTTGAAGCATGAAATTGAATGATAATGATGACTACAGTGTCCACAAGAGGAGAGGGAACAAATGCATGCAGCAAATAAGCCAAAACAAGTTCATACCACCTACCTAAAAAGAAAAGTTAACTATGGGTGATGATGAAGAATCCAGAGCCATAGAAATGCATTTTTTGTTAAAATATTTGTTTCAGGCTATTTCTCATTCCAGCTAGGATGCGGCTACAACTTGTATCATGGGAATCTCCCCGGAAATGTAACACACCAAGAAAGCAGTGCACAATACAGAAATCTTTCAGCAAACCCAGAAAGGCCAATGATTCAGTCAGCATATGCTGGACTAGAACTTGGAGAGGAAGAGAACCTCACCAAGTGCACAGCAACTTCCCATGCACTGCTTTTCTCTCATGGGCATTTACCTACTTGAAGTGCATGGTGGAAAGTCTGGCCTATGGGCAGCTCCAGAGGCAGCTGTTGGAATTCAGAAATGAGAAATAAACCAGGGCTACAGAAAAAGGACAGAGAAGGAGCACAAAGAACATAACCAAATAACCTACCTTCCTTCCTTCCTTCCTTCCTTCCTTCCTTCCTTCCTTCCTTCCTTCCT
>NW_012267228.1:5642299-5698356 GCF_000151885.1 Dipodomys ordii
CCTTCCTTTCCTCCCTCTCTCCCTTCCTTCCTTCCCTCCTTCTCTCCCTTCCTTCCCTCCCTCTCTCCCTTCCTTCCTTCCCTCCTTCTCTCCCTTCCTTCCTTCCATCTTTCCTTCCTTCCTTCCTTCCTTCCTTCCTTCCTTCCTTCCTTCCTTCCTTCCTTCCTCCTTCCCTTCCTCCCTTCTTTCCTTACTCTTCCTTCTTTTCCTTCCTTCCTTCTACCAGTATTGCCTTTTAAATTCAGGGCCTTGTCTCAGGGCTGACATTCTACCACTTGAGCCATGCCTCCAGCCCAGCTTTTTACTGGTTCCTTGTACATGGAATGATATCGCATAGAACTAATCTGTTTCGGTATATATGGACACCAATGCATCAATTGCAGATAGACTTTTCAGCCTAGGTTTCTTCAAACCATGATCCTCTGGTTCTCAGCCTCCTGAGAAGTTATAGGCATGAGCCATCAGCACCCAATTTAGCACACATTTTTGTATGGTAGCAGTTCAATTTAAAGCTGCACAGGGAATGATGTTAAGAAACCAGGCAGAAAGTGGTCACAAAGCTTGGCAGACTTTTTGGACTTACATAATCCTGGACATAAAAACCATAATTTATCAAGAAGAAGAATCCTAGTAAATTATGTATAATCTATATTTGGGGGCCCTAGAGGTTTATACAGTCAGATTAGAAATTTGATTCAGGAATACTGCCACATGGTTGAGTTAGAAACTTCCTAGGGCCTAACTGGACACCAACAATCTGGCTTTCTTCTGCTGCCCCGAGAATGAATAGGGTCACTTTCAAAAAGATGAAAACCAGACCATCTATAATTTCCACAGGGTCAATATCTGGCACTTAATAAAAAATTACTATTCATATTAATTCAATGAGTAGATGCATATATACATAAAACAAATTAGTTGCCGAGCACCGGTGGCTCATGCCTGCAATCCTAGCTACTCAGGAGGCTGAGATCTGAGGATCACGGTTCAAAGCCAGCCTGGGCAGGAAACTCCATAATACTCTTATCTCTAATAAACCACTAGAAAACCAGAAGTGGTGCTGTGGCTCAAGTGGTAGAGTGCTAGCCTTGACGAAAAAAAAGCTAAGGGTCAGGGCCCAGGCAGGTACATAAGTATGAGTGTGCATGTGTGTGTGTGTGTGTGTGTGTGTGTGTGTGTGTATGAGAGAGACAGAGACAGAGACAGAGAGAACTGAATTTTTAAAATTAAAAAAATGGAAAGCAGTAAGCCATAAAATACTTTTAATTGAGATTGAAAGAAAACACTCCTATTCAATGAGTAACACTTGAAAACAAACGAGAAAACAAAAAAGAGACAGGTTATCTTCCTCAAATGTTATTCTAAAGAGAAAAAAAAAGATACTGTAGGCACAAGAAAATTATTTTATTTAGAAAACCAGACATGGAAGGAGGGGAGGATTAAATAGTGACTGAAAAGATAATTCGATGGACATATCTAAGTGCAAACTGCTTGAACAAAATGCTGATAATCTGTAGCAGAGTAAAAATGTACATGGAATTAAATGTGCTATATGACAGGATGATGATAAGATAAATTATTTGGGACACAAGTACTAGTTTTTATTAAATAACATGAATTCAAGCATGAATATCTCAAAATCTTAGAAACCAATTAGGAAAAAGGCAAGGAAATATATCAGCAACAAGAGAATTAGGGAAAAATGTGAAAGAAAACACTGCATATGAAAAGAAGAAAAAAATAATCGAACTATGCGGGTGGTTCATACCTATATCCTCAGCTACTCGGGAGGCAGAAATTAGGGGGATCATAGTTCTGGGTCAACATAATCATAATGTGAGTGAGACCTCATTCCAACACAAAGCTCGGTATGTTTCTATGTAGCCATAATCTCAACTATGTGGGGGCTATAAGTACTGTTGGTTTGAGCAAATAACTTTAGGTCTTTTCCTGAAAAATAATGGAAGCAGAAAGGGCTGGAGGTTTGTTCAAGAGGTACAGGATTTGCTTAGCAGGAAGGATGCCCTCAGTGCAAACTCCAGCCCCATCAAAAAAAAGTTAGAAATGTTGAAACTGACAAATAAATGGTTATAATACACTAAATATTCCCAAGGAATGAAAACAAATTTCTCATTGGATAAAACAATAGCAACAACACAATTGCATTTCCTACAAAAATTAATTAAAATGTAAAGAATATAGAAAGATCAAAACAATGAAAAAATGATCTATTCCATGCAAATACAGATAAAGAACAAGGGGGAAGCTGGTTTAGTAATATTCCCATAAATCCATTTGACATTAAGGTCGAAGGCATTACTGGAGATGAACTAACACATTTCATGCATCACAGGTAAGAGTACGTGTTCGCTTTCTAACACTGCAAAACCAATTCCCACAAAGGCAGGGGCACGTCTGTTCACCACCTAGTTTTTCTCTGGAACTCCCAGATTAGCTAGGTTCTCAACTCTAGGGTCCCACTTGGCTGTTCTCCAGGCCTAGAGAAGGCAATAAGTCAGTACTGTGCTTGCATCCAATTAAGTAGATTCGTGGAGAAAAGATAGCTGTTTTGGTTTGTCTGGATATGCCATTTCACTGAATAAGGTTTTCTATGTTGTGGAGGGGAATTTGATTTTAATCTAAGGTACCATTTCAATTCTTCTGCTAGGGAAGGACCTACTCATTCTGGCTGTTGGCAGAATTTATTTCCTGGGCTGTGGCGGCCAAGTGCTTTGGATTATTTTTTCTGCCCATCATGTGTTGCCCCCTAGGCCTGTCCATGGGCCTTTAAAAATGTAAACATTTGCTCTTCAAAGCCAGCAGAGAACTTCTGCTATATCATGGCAATGATATAGAAGATGATGATGATGACGATGATGACGATGACAATGATATGGAGAAGGGCACAGGATGGTTGGATAAAGGAAAAGAGGAGGAGAAATAGAAGGTCTCCAAATTCTTAGGGGTAACACATTTCTGAACAACAAATGGAACCTAGAAAAATTTTAAAGTGGAAGTTACAAAATATTTTTACATCCAGGTACCACAGGTTCATGCTTAAGATCTGAGAATCACAGTTTGCAGTAACCCGAGGCAGAAAAGTCTAGGGGATGCTTTTCTCCAAATAATCAGCAAGAAAACGAGCCACTTGAGTGCCATCTTCGAATGAAAATGTTGAGTGATTGCTCAGGGCCCTGATTTCAATTCCCGGTATTGGCAAACACACACACACACACACACACACACACACAACTAGCATTGAATTGTATTGAGAATATTTCAAAAATCAAAATGATTCTCTTTGAAGAGACATTTACCACACAAAATGTGATAGGCCATACAGAACAGGCTGAAAAACAATAACCTCTATTTCTACCTTAAAATTTACAGAAAGAATAGCAAACAAATCCATTCCAAGTACAATAGCAAGTGTTGAAGTACACAAAATAGAAAGCAATAATATAATGAAATTTGTATGAACAAATTTTTTCTGAAAAAAAATAATCTTCACCAACAGGTATGATCAAGAAAAGGTCAAAAACTGTGCATACAACTATAAAATATGCTATTGTTATAAACTAGAGTAATAGAGTCCTATGAGATACATATATAGCATAAAACATAACTAAAGCCAGCTGGGGGTATAGTTCAGTGATTGAGAATTTGTCTAGTATGCACGAAGCTCTGGGTTCTATCCGCAGCATTGCAAAAAGAAAGTAAGTAAAACAACAAAAATCAAATCAAATAAAAAAATGCCCAGTATCAACTTGAGGTTTTACTAAGGCTCTCCCTTAATGGGAGGGAACACTAATATTGATAGAGATACAAATTTATCTATCTCTATAGACATATATAAATATAATATAGATCTGTATAATATATAGATATAATATAGATATATCTACATTATCTCTATATCTTAATCACCATCTGGGAAATTTAGAAAATATTATTTTTAACAAATTTTAACAAATATTTTTAATCAAATATCTGGGCATCCTGTAGCACAATCAAGTGAACTTATAAAATTAACAATCATACTATACAAAAATTGAAGTAAATGAATCATTGACCTAAACACAAAAGCTGTTCAAGTTAAAACTTGTATGGGAAGATCTAAATGTAAATACTTACGACTTCATAAAAATTAAAGCCTTTGGGGCATCAAGAGATGTTATAAAGACAGTTAAAATACAATACACAAATGTAAACACATTTGCAGTCGTGTCTAGTATCTACAATAGTATCTTTAACTATTCAAAACAATTAAAATTGGGCAAATAGCTGAGTAGATATTTGAATAAACATTAGAAGACACAATAATAGCCATTAAACCCTAGAAAACCTTTAAAAAATAAAAAAGAAACCAAATAAGCCATGACTTTGGTCCTGTAGCAAAGATGACAGAAGTGCAATTTAGGAACATTAATGTAAAATTTGTATTTTATTGTTTTGTTTCTGGACTCATTCTTTTTTTTTACAAAGAAACTAATGAAAGATCTCTAGACTCTCTTCCTATAGAGAAAACTCAAGGTGCCTCTCTGCGCAACGCTGCTTCCAGTTTGAGAGAGTGTGTGGTAGCCCTGCGGCCCATTCACAGACTTGGCTGGACGACTCATGACCAGGGCCTCTTCAGAAAGCAGTTTGTCTGCGTTCCCCTTGAGTGTCTTTTAGATTAAAAAAAAGTAAGAAAAAAAATCTTGCTCAAGTTATTACTTCACATTAAACTATTCCATTTCTCTCAGATGCACAAAGGACCTTATGATATCTGGGTAATGGACAGAAACCTCAGACTGGCTTGGTTCAAGGGAAAAGCATATTAGAGACACACTGCCTGTAACTAAGGGCCTTGTGGGGCTCAGTAGCACTCACAGATCCAGCGTTCACGCCGCGTGTCCTCATGCGCTGCCAGTGCACATGTAGGCCGCCTCGCCTCATTTATCTGAGGAGACTTAAAAACATCCCCAGGCTCCCACAGGACGGCCTATCAACAACCATCAAATAATCTCCAGAACTCTGTCAGAGGAACTCGATGAGATGCGGAAGTGACAGCGCACTTTGTTCTTGGCCTTAGAAATTTTGAAAAGAAAAATAGCGAGTCGCCAGACTAGTGATTTGTTGTTCTCGCTGTTGTTATTTTACTTTGGTTGGTTTTAGGCAAACCAGAGGAAATATCGGTGTGTTCAATACATTTGGATAGAGTTTAATTTAGAGGTAGATGGCTAGAGTCTTTCATTAGGGAGGCTGTGAGCCTGATCGGAGCAAAGGAGAGGAGGTGGCTGGGTAGTGGGGACATGGCTGCCCTCATGTTTAAGAGAACATCCAGAATCTTCCCCTTTCACCCCACCTGTCACAGAGTCAGGACAAAAGACAGCTGTGAGCTGCAGTCTTCCATGATCACACTGTGTAAACTCACACGAAAAGCAAACCATAGGCCCTATTTAAAAAAAAAAATCAACAAAAGAGCCCAGGGATATAACTCAGTGGTAGAGTTAAGTGGTCTGACATACACAAAAAAATCTTTCAAAATGCTAATTACAAGACAAGGAAGCGCTCGAAGGTCAAATTGCGAACATGTCGACACTTGGGTTGTACTTGTATTCCTGCTCCCTCACAAGAGAATTCTGTATTCCTCAAGTAAAGTGTTTAACCCCCAAATCCAGATATTTTTTCCTTGTTGATTAATGTAACAATCAAAATATTAATTATGAGATCATCTTTTATTCATCGGGAGACACGGCATGACAACCAAATGAACACTCTGGGTTAATGGGAAGCAATTTTAAACTTTCTCTGCCACTGAGCTGCAGAGCGGGGGTTTTCTTGGGATGTTATTGAAATATAAAAGGCTGCATCTCCCACCACAGCAAGATGGATTATTGCAGGATTTACTTGTTGGGCTGTGAAATGACCTGCAGCACTAAGGCAGGCCAGGCCCCGGCTTGTGAAGCGGCCTCATTGCCTTCAATGTGGGATATGATAAATTGTTGCTCCGTGTGACAGTGCTTTTTCTACAATGCTATTGTAACATTAAAACACACACACACACACACACACACACACATGTGTGTGTACACAGGCTCAGAGGGGTAATGTGCACAAGAAAGGATTCGATACACAGAGGGAAGAAAATATATTTTTACAAAAAGGTCAATTAAACTTGATCACCAGGAAACAAAACTGCAAGCAAATTGGAAGGTTGATTAAAGCAAAACCCAACAAAATGAAAGCAAGCACAAGGAATCAGATGATCCATATTAAGAATTGTGTCCTATCTGGGCACAGGCAGCTGGGCCCGGTGGCTCACATCTATCATCCTAGCTACTCAGGAGGCTGAAATCTGAGGATTGTGGTTCAAAGCCAGCCCAAGCAGGATAGGTCTGTGAGACTCTTATCTCTACTTAACCACTAGAAAACCAGAAGTGGTGCTGTGGCTCAAGTGGTCAAGTGCTCGCCTTGAGCTGAAGAGCTCAGGGATAGTGCGTAGGCCCAGAGTTCAAGCCCCATGACTGACCTCCCCCCTCAAAAAATGGTGTCCTCAAGTCCAGTCTTAATTAATATTACCACACTGGTTTCTCCAAAATACACTCATTTGAGAGTAAATTTGAAAGTTCTCAGTTTATCAGTGACTGATATATAGGTTTATATAAATCCTAAGTAGTAAAACACCTTCATTATTTTTATTAAGGCCCATCGGAAATCAAACTATGTGAAATTAACTTGATTCGCCCTTTTTCTTCTCTGCCATTTCGAATTATGACACTGGCTTTTCATGCATAGAGACAGAAATGCTAACTATTATGTGTACAGACAAGAAAAATGTGTTTACTATGGACAAATGTTGGCTTATGGTTGACATATATTAATGTGAGTGCTTATAAATCAAGTAAATAATGCATCAGAATAGCTATCATAATAGTTTTAATAAAGTTCTATTGGGAGTTGAGCAGAATCTGTAGAGAGAAAACAAGCAGAAAGAAAAGGGACAAGAATAATGACCTACCAAAATTAAAAATGATTAAAAGCAAAACAAATAAAAAAAAAAGTAAACCAAAAACCCTCCTAGGACTTCCTCAACTAAAGTCTTAACCAGAAAACCTGTGAACAGGCATTGTGCAATAAAGTGGAAAGTGGGTGTGGATGGGTTCCAGTGGAAAATCTAGCATTTAGAAGCTGCAGATTGTGGCTCTGGGGGCTCACGCCTGTTATCCTAGCTACTAAGAAGGCTGAGATCAGAGGATCATGGTTTGAGCTGGGCTTGCCAGAAAAGCACACAAGACTCTTATCTCCAATTAAACAGCATAAAGCCAGAAGTAGAGCTGTTTCTAAAGTTGTAGAGCACCAGTCTCGAATAGTGAGCCAAGTGAAGGTGTAAGGTCCTGAATATAAGCCCCAGTATACATGTGCACTCGCATGCGCGCGCACACACGCACACACACACATACACACAATTGAGAATTGCTTCTCTCATTCACCATTATCAGGGGGTAGTTTAAGTGAAATAACATGTAAGTTAGATGCTCACAAACTGTAAGATGCATGACAAATGTGAGATGTAAGAGCATGTTGTAAAAATGAAGTATGTAAGTTCTAGGGCCATTCTGTCTCATTTATCCCTTTCTTACTTCTTACTTATATATAAGTCATGAAACTAGTAATTCAATCTCCTATTGGCTTAAGATCCTCATCTGTCTTCATTAGATAAACCATAATCAGTACAAATGATAATGAAATGAAATAAATCATGTAAAACACATAGAATCCTGCCATAATAAGCACCCAATAAATCTTAGTTATTATTAGCCATTTCACTACAAACTGTTAATAAATAAAATGGAGGTTGTTACTTAGAGTTCAGTTTCTGCACAAACCCAATTCTGTCCAGGATAAGCAATGGCGCCTGAAAATTAACTTCCAAATGGGTGCTTTTTAATGTTTTTTTAGAAAAGCCTATCTAATAATACTACAATTAATAATAATAAGCTAAGCTTAGAGTGGAAGGCGTTTAGGAAGAGAAGCACTGGATTTTAAACACGGATTAAGGGATTCATTGTCCACTCTGTTCTGTTGTGTGTTTTCATGGATTCTGATTCAACTCACCTTCCAATTCAAGACTGATCAGTAATGCATTCAGATACCAAAGAGTACTGAGACAGGTTCTTGCTCCTGCCTGTGACTTGGAAGGAAGACATAGGAGAAAGAGGAGCAGAGACCCATGGGTACAATGGGGAGCTTTGGGATACACAACACCAATCCAAAATAACTGGCAAAAATCAGGGCTAGAGGCATGGCTCAAGTCATGGAGCAGTAACCTAGGAAAGAAGCCCAGTGAGCATGAGGTCCTGAGTTTAAAACCCAGTGACACACACACACACACACACACACAAACACACATTGTTTTTATGCTCCAGGTGTCTGGAAGAGGTTGTATTGCTGTTGGTAGAGCAAAAGGAAGGGGCAGTGAACAGTCTTTGGTAATAACACTCACATGCCAGCTATGGATATGATGATGTTAGACTTCCATTCCTGATCCGTTGTCTCCTATCCAGAATAAGCAGTCGGGTCCAGGGCAATTGGAATACACACCATGTGCATGCATGTCCCTGTGTACAGCCCCATGCATGCCTGCGCAAATCAGGACACATGCACACAGTCACCAGGGCCTGGCACCGCTTCAGTAAGACCCGCTCTCCGTTCGTGGCGCTGTCCTTCGGTAACATGAGACAATTAAAATGAGGTTATTCGTGTTGTATTCTGACACTTTGACATTTCATGGGCTGCCAACCAGATAATCTCTTTATTCCGAACAACCATTAGTAACTGGCAATTTTTATGTGAGTGATCATTAGCACTGCATTTAAGCTTGACACCTCTTGGTTTCCATTTTTCTCATTTTTTCCCCCACCCAGTTCTATTCTCCAGCATCAAATGCAGGCATTGCAAAGTACTAACTGCAGGGAAGGAAATCATTCTCCCAAGGAAACGGCCTTTCCCAAGGAAGCTGCATAGAGCCAGTGCGGCTTCAACAACAACAACAAAAACAAAAAGGAAACGTAAGTATCAAATAATTGTTTTCATTGTGTCCTGCATTCTACTAGAAATTTGTGAATGAGAGATTTGCTTGTCCATTAGAAAGCTTCACTTACAGCACAGAAACTGTATAAATTCAACTTTTATAACCCAGGGTTAAGTCTTTGTATTGGAATAATGTAGAACATTTTTAAAATGTAAGATCTTGACTGAAGCCATCTTTGTTTCAAAAGTTTTCCACTGGACACAAAGAAAACAAGACAAAATAGAGTGTACTGATCTTCCAGAACACATATATTTCTATTCTACTCTAGTTCCAAATTTAAAAGCACTCATTAAAGGTAAACACAGATTAAAAATTCAAAGGTGGATTTTTTTTCTGCTTCCTTTATAAAGAGAAAAAGTCCTTTTCTCTTGGTTAGCTCTACTAGATGTGAAGAGCTAACATTTATTCAGCATTTGGTAAACACTAGGCACCACTGTAGTTTGTTTATACATCTATAATCTTGCCTAATGTTCACTAAAATCTCTAAGAGAAATAGTATTGCCATCTTCATTTTATAGGCTAGGAAACAAAGTATACGGGTTTACATAGTTTGGAAAACTCCTTACAAAGCTTATCAAGCAGGATTTGAACTCAGGCTTTCAGATGTTGGAGCTTATGTCACTAATCTTTATCCCAATCTGGCTCCGATTCCTGGAAGCTTACACTCTCTCACTCTCTCTCCTTCTTTCTGTCCTCCTCCCATTTTATGCTTTTTACCATCAGTCTTTTCTACCTTCCTCCTATTCTTCTTCATTCCCAATTTTATTCTTCTATTCCTTTTTCTGCCTCTTGTATCCATCTTCATCTCCCTTTATTTGTCCCCTTCACCTTTCCTCACTATTTCTCTCTTGCTTTCCTTCTCTCCCTTTCTCTTTCCTCCATCTTTCCTTCCTTCTCTCTTGCCATCCTATCTCCCCTCTTTCATTCTCTTCTTTGTCCCTCTCTTGATTCTTCTTCCTTTTGCTCATCTCTTTTTCCTTATCTTTCTCCTTGTCCCTTCTTTTTTTCTCTTTCTTCTTTTCTTCCTCCTGTCCACAGTTCCCTACTAGTAAACACAAAAGAGACAATAAAGCAGAAGATAGCACAGAAGGATATAACCTCTGAGGTAAGATGGCCTGGAATAGAAAACAGGCCCAGCACTGAATACTTGTATGGACTCAAGTACATCCCCCAATTATGTAAATCTCACTTCCCCACTATAAAAGTGGGTCCAACATCTTAGGTTGTTGTGAAGATTCGTTTCTCTGTGTATATAACTTACATGACCTGCTGCCTGTCGCGAGGCTACCCTTAAAGCAGTTCAAGGATTATCATGCTCTCTGAATTGAAAACCTGACTCAGGGAGACAAAAGACAATAAGCTGTTAACTTAGATGCTTTTATGATGAGAAGACACGTGCTCAGAATGGCCCTAATAACACATTCTTGTGGAAAAAGCACAAATAACAGAAAGGTACATTTCTGAGAATAAATAGTCTTTTTTTTAAGTAAATAGGCTTACATTTAAATGAAATGAAAATTTGGCAGACCTTCAAGAAATTCTTGTACTCACAGGAAAATATTTGATTTTTGTTTTTTGGTCATCCCAACCTAGCATTCTTTGAATCAGGGAAGTTGTAAGAAAGATATTACATAGAAGTAATAGGCAAGAGAGCTCAAATGACATGTTCAAAAGTAGTAGACAGGCAAGTTGCTTGAGCTGAGTAGATCAGGGTGATAACAAGGTACCTGGGAGCTGGCAGGGCTCTGACTGATGATTGTCTCATGCCTACAGTCGGTTTACATTATTTCAAGAGATTACACAAGTCTGTGTTCCCTGGGAAAGATGTGGTTTATTTCTATATCCATTGCTCATTTCTCACTCTGTCCTTTGAAGGATGATCTCATTGCACAGTGTATGAATTCTTCTGCACTTCTCAAATGACAGCTGAGATAGCCTCAGTGGCATATTACACTCTTACATCATATTTTTTCCACTGCAGGAAGTTAGTCACTTTTTCATCTGCGTCCACAAAGCATCATATATAAATTCTTGTCCATCATCTCCATAAATGGAAAAAGGGCAGCTTTCTATTTGTCACTATTTCTGGTTCTGTAGCACTTGACTATGTCCTGAATAAAAGGATTACAGGATGAAGGAAGGAAGGAAAAGAAAGGAATGAATGAATGGAGAAGCACATGAATGATCAGATGATCATTGGTGCACAATCAATTACTAGATGTCCTCTTGCACAATAAGACCAAGATACTCATTCTTTCAGCCCCCCTTCTTATAAATGAGGGTATGAAGAAGCTGGACTGTGAGCTCATTCCTGCTATTCTAAACACACAAGGAGCTGAGATTGGGATATCATAGTTGGATGGCAAGCCAGGAAGAAAAATTTGCAAGGCTTTATGTGAACACATAGGTAGACACAATGACATGCATCTATCATTCCAAGCTGTATAGAAGGCTGAAATCAGAAGAATTAGGGCTCTTGGACAGCCTAGCCAGAATAATATGCCCAATTCTATCTCCTCAGAGGGAAGTGAATGTCACAGTGGACACTTGTCATCCCCAAAACGTTGAGAAATCTAAAAGGAGGCAGATGAAGCAATGAACTTGGACAGGAAGGGAGCCTATCTTAAAAATAACTACTGAGATGCAGGATTGCAAGTGTGGCTCAGTGGTAGAGCATGCACCTACCAAGCATGAGGAACTGAGTTCAAATTCCAATACTGCCAAAAATAAATGAATAAATAAGTGTAAGCAGAATGGCAAGACTCCTAATGATTTTAAGTCTTTGCACTAACTTCTCTATGTACTCTAGAAGCTATCACATCATATAGAGTCTACAAAGAGGATACCTTCATATAAAAACTTGACCCAGACAGGTGCTGGTGGCTCATGTCTGTAATTTTAGCTATTCAGGAGGCCAAGCTCTGAGGATTATAACTCAAAGCCAGGCCAACCAGAAAACTTCATTAGACTTTTATTTCCAAGTAGTAAACAGCCAGAAGTGCAGGTGTGAATCAAGTGGCAGAGCAAAAGAGCCAAGTAAGAATGCAAGGCTGGCTCAAGCCCCAGCATCAGCACAAAATAAAATACAGTAAAACAAACCTCAACTGCTATTATAGACTACGTTTTTGTTAAGATTTTGGTGAATTTTAGGAAAAAGAAAGAATATAATTAGTTTTCAAGTATCTATTCATGCCCTTAATGAAAAACTAAAAACAATTAAGCTTAAATGGTATAAATTCCATGTTGTGTTAGGTTTGCCATGTGTCATAAACACCCAGCCTTGTTAACAAATGTACAGTATTTATCATCCACATAGGTGTTTTACACAACTCATTACATTTCTCAGGAAACTGCATGTAGAAAGCTCAATGAGTTAAAACAGCATTGTCCTCATACCTGACAGCAAAGTAATAAACACAATTACTTGATATGCAACATAAAAATCGTGTAGTGGTGATAGGACTTTGTGTGACTTATTTCCCAATTATTTTCTTTAGACCATTAAATTCTGTGGCTCATTTATCTAAATTCCCTTTTATTTTATTAGCAACAATAAGTAATATTCAGAAAATACTAGGGATTCAGGTTTGCAAATAATAGTCTCTGGAAACCTTTGTTACCTAACTAAAATTCACTCTATACCTTTAGCTTTTTACATGAGAGCCTTCTCTTTCACTCAAAATACATCATCTCAGGATTGCTTTCAGAAACACATTGGATTCTGTGTCTGGCTGAGTAGCTATTTCAACTTGAGTTCACAATTTAGCTATATGTGTCTTCTTATCAGAAAACATTGCCTTTTTCCTCGGCCTATTAAGTGTGGTCTAATGCTTCCTAACTCAAGTAATAAAGTTCACTCTGACTGCATTCTAGGAAGTAAAAGAAATAATGACCACTCTTCTTTTTGCCAATTTTTTTGATAGGTTGGATCTAAGCTAATGTTCTATCAGTTCATGCTTTCTTTTCCCTAGCTGGTTCTTTTCAAAGCCATGAATTAGCATTCTCTTAGCTCTATGGTCCCACATATTGCTAATTTCTCATCTCTGAAGTTTTTACACATTCAAAGTGTTTGGCCATTAAGTAATATTTACTAGGTTTGAGGGCCTTTCTCCCTGGTAAACTTCATGTTCTGCATACAAATTAATGCCAAGGGCAGTAGCTTAATTCATCTCATCAAAACTGAATTCAGCATCCAAATGTCCTTTTACCTGAGTATCTCAACATAAATAATCCTGCTTATGTCTTCATTGACAATTAAAGTAGCTTTTCTGTGATTTAGTCTCATTTCTTTAATGTGGAGGTTATTAAGCATGCACTTAAGTTCAAATCCATTTTCTCATTACTAATGAACCAATGAATAACTGGCTTAGTGATTCTTCTAATCTGGTTATAAAATATTTGGGAGATTTTTAACCAGATTTTGAAAGTAGAATATTTATCTATATCAATATCTCTATCTATCTATCTGTCATCTATCTTCCTAGAGACCCATGTATCACATATATATATATATATATCATATATGTGCACACAAATAATACTCATACTATATAACATAAACATATTTTACATGCATTATACATTCCATATTCATACACATGTTACATATATGTTACAAATGAAAGAAATTCTAAGGAATGTAATGAGTTATATTAACTATATTAATTGTGCTGAGATCAGAGTATATTTATGCAAACCCAGATGTTGTAGCCTACTACACCTTGACTATATGAGATACATACATACTGTTCAGACTATTATAGCTAGGATCAAGATGAGCAAAAGGACACTGAGATTAAATCAAGCACAAGAGAGAGGTATGCCATTGAGAGACACAGCAAATGTGAAATGTATGAGGCTGCTGTTGATGCAACACAGCAGACATGTGTGTGTGTATGTGTGTGTGTGTGTGTGTGTTGATACTGGAGCTTGAACTTAAGTTCTTGTATTCTTCCTTGCCTTTTTTTGCTCAAAGCTTGTATTCTACCACTTGAGCCACATCTCTGCTCTTGGATTTTTGCTGGGTAATTGGAGATAAGAGTCTCATGGACTCTTGACTTGAAACCTTGGACCGCTTAAGTAGGAAGCACAGTAGCCATGAGCTACCAGTGCATGCCTTAACATAGTAGACAACACAGCAGGGTATGGTATGGAAAAGAATTTGCTAATGTAATCCAGGAGGGAACCAAAAAAAATCAAGCAAAGAGTAATAAACCCTAGTTATAGTAGGAGGAATACCTAGAGTTGCTATAATTTATTGAGAATGTCTAATTTCAAAAATCAAATTATAAGGTATATGAAGAATGCCTACTCACAGGAGTACAGAAAAAAAGTATAGAATTATACACAAGGATAAAAACAGCAGAGATTGTGCAAGTAAGCAGATGTTCTATTGAAAGAAAATTATTTCAAAGTAGCATTTAAAATATATCCAACACTCAAGGAAAGCATAATTTTAAAATATATATAGGCACAATGCCAATGTCATACATTGATACATAAAGAGATGATTATTTTTAAAGAAACAAGTGGAAATTATTTTTAAAGGACCAAATGGAGTAAAAAAACACCAGGACTAAAATGAAAAAACTGCCTCATGGGAATCCCTAGCAGATATAAACTTGCAAAATAAAAAAAAAGCAATGAACTTGAAAACAGAGGAACTGAGATTACGCTAGCCACAAAACAGAAGTTAAGCATTAATAACTCAAGCATATATAAAAATATAATAATGAAACCTATCAAAATTATTTAAAATGGAAGGAGGGACAGGGAAGAGGTAAGTTTGATCAAAGTATATTATATGCATTATAGAAATATAATAAAACTACTTTATATGATTAATATATCCTAATGAAAATTAAAGTATGAACAATAGAAAACCATGAAGGCCAGAAAGCAAACAACAACAAAACCACCCAGCAACCAAGAAAGAATCCTATATCCAGCAGAACTCTCCTTTAAAATGCAGACTAAACACTATCTCAGGTACAAAAACATACCAGCCTTAACAGAAATACCAAAGAAACTGAACTGTGGATATATTCTGCTAAGGGAAATAAATTAGTCAAAAAGACTTCATGTTATATAATTCCACTCACATGAAGAATCATAAAAGGGAAATCTAACCACAGAGACATGAAGAAGATATTGGATGCTTAGGGCTGACAGTGGTGGGATGTTGTTGTTTATGTTGTTGGTGGTGGTGGTGTTGGTGGTGGTGGTGATGAACTAGTAGTAGGATGATACTAAAGGTCAATGTCATTCCTTTTAGAGGGAATGAAAGTATCCTAATACTGTGATAGACGTCCTTTTGTGGGGAAGGTACCGGAGAGGGGGGACACGAAAGGAGAAGGAAGGGTGAGTAAATGTAGTCATTATAGTCACTGTACAGTATGTATAAAAGCTGAACTAACATACCTAGGAAGTGTAAAACGGGGGAGAGTGATGGAAAGGCTGACACTGATCAAGATGCATTGTACTCATAGCCTGACTCATGAATGTGTCACCGCTTTGTGCGGCCACTTCATAATGCAATTTTAAGAACTGAATTTTGTATTTTAAATTGGTATGTTGCATATGGAAATTCTATCTCAATAAAGCTATACAATCTACCAAATACAATGAATGATAATTGTCAAGATCACTCACATGAACCAAAGCTCTTCCAGATGCTCAATGAGTTTTTCAGAATGCAAACGAGTCTTGAGACTAAATCACTGGCACGTAACTGACCTATGGAAGAGTGCCTCTATAGAACTTGGCCTGGGTTCTCCAAGGTTCAGTGAGCTTGAGCACTTAAGCGGGCATTCTTAGTAGCATGAAGAAATGACAGTGGGTAGATGTAATTTCCAGAGGTAGAGATCCAGTCTCCACTGCACATCGTCAGTGAACTGGGTTTTCCTCCAATGGGACTGAGAACCATAAGTCGGCTCCGAACACACTCTACTGATTTGAACCAATGACTTTCCTTTTCTGAACCTCCACTTGCTTTCAAACAGTGATAAAGTTGCATTTAAAGTCCTCTCACCCCTTCTCTGACAATGCTAAGGGAATAATTGTTATACATTCATGTGAAATTTGAAAAATAATGAACCCAGATTTCACCTCAAGTTTCAGGTCTAATAATATTAGCTTCATTGTTCTGTGATTTACTCATAAATTGCTGATCACAGGTCCCAAATTTAATCCACATCATAAAGAAAAACATTTCTATCTCTAAATCCAACAAATTATTTTAAAACATAATTGCATAAAAAAGGTCCTGATAATTACAACTAAAGTCTAGTCTATTGCTTAAAAAAAGGAAAAAAATCATATTATGTTGGACTAATTTCCCAGTAAAGGCACTATATACTGAAATATCATCATTCACATTGCACCAAATATACTTGGCCTACTAAACACTATAGATGAGCAATGCAGAACAGTATAGAGTACTAGACCTTTCTCCTAATGGCTGACTGAGAGGTAAGACTTGCTATCATAACCAAGTGTCACAAGAAAGAATGAACTTGACTATTGCTAGCCAAGAAACTACAATATTCAAAATTCAGAGGATGGATCCTCTTGAATGGATATATCACTTCCACATCATCATAAAATCAATGGTTCTATAAATGGAACCGTAGTATATGGGGAACCACCCTGTATTCTGGTTTATGGTTTTTTAAACACAGCAAAAATAAACACCGACAATCACTTGCCCATGTTGTCTGGAATGGTTTGGGATGATCTGAAGTTAGGTTTTTCTTAATTTGAGGGGAAGTCCTCTCAGTAAACTAATGACATAGCCTATAACTTCAAATCAAATACATTTCCTGGACAGTGATAGCTTTGGTGTAGGAAGGAAAAAAGAAAAAAATATCATCTGGCTTTATTTCTACCAAATATGTAGAAACACCTAGCAAATTAGAAGTGATTTGTGTTTCTAAAGAGGGTATTTTTCTAAGATTGTGCTGAACCAAGTCCCTAATTATGAATCACTGGTATGCTTTGAGTCTCCTAAGGAACAAAATAATTACAGTATTACTTTTGGACTGTGTTATCTTTAGTGTGATTAAAAATAATGAAGTCCACTGAAGAACAATATTATTCCCATGTCAATGACAGCAACAATCTCTAAATACTTCTGTACCTATTTCCTCTACTCTGTCCTTTCTGACATCAATTTATACGCAGTTGATTAATGGAACTTTCTGAGCCTAGCAGGTTTAACCTTTAGATATCAGGACTGATAATAAAAGTGAGAAAAGACACTTATGCAAAGGAGCCGCAGGCCTCTTTCTTTCATGTGAAGTTATGACTGGAATGGATGTCTAAGACACTCTTACCTCTGTGGTATTCCTGAACAATAAGATGTCCCAAATACCCTCTAAGGTGACATCTTTGGGAAAGTGAGAAATGGTTTCTTTCACAGGATTAGTAAAGTGGAATTTTAGGACTCTATCCCTGGCTTCATAAACCTTTCAAGAAATCTAATTGGAACTTTGATATAATAGTATAACTTGACTTCAATAAATTTAGTCCTCAATAGAGAGAACATGAAGGAAAAAAATGTAAAAACCTATCTTGTACATTCTTGGGTCATTTGGCTTTTAAAACAAAGATAAAAGTCAAAGGGAATTTTCATTGCAAACCTTTTTCTTGACTCTGTCCACTCTTTTTTATTCTAGACGTGTACTAATTGGTTTGTTGCAGAATAACAAAAAGCAGCACCTGAGCCGTATTAAGCTCAGTGGTCTAACTCTGAGCATTGACTCGGTAGTACCTATCTACTTTACTAAATAATGTCTAGCAGTCAAGGCTCCAAATTACATATAAGTACGCAAACCTGTCGCAATGTTTAACAGCAGGAAATTAGGAAAAAATGGTTAAAACATATGTACTTGTCATTTATCACCAACATGAGCTCAGGAGAATGTGCAATCCACATTGTCATTTATCACCAACATGAGCTCAGGAGAATGTGCAATCCACATGGTAATTAGTTGTCTTATGTGTAGACAACGATAATAAGATTATTTCAAAATGAGACTTCTCATCCCTAGGACTGTGGACATGAGAGCAAGGCAACTTCCTGGCTGTGAGGAACTGTCCAATGTACTGGAGGAAGATGACCAGCAAAGCTGACTTCTACCCACCAGATGCCAGCTGTATTCTTGCATGTTGTAACACTGAGACATTTTGCTCCAGGAGAGACCAAATATCACTTCTTGAAAACCAGTGTTCTATAGCGTTGTTGGGATGGCTGGTTTAAATTCTTGCTAATCAATTACATATTACTCTTACTAATCAATACATTATATATACATCTATATGTATAAAAATATGTGTGTGTGAGGTATATATAAATTCATGTTTTTATTATGTTATGTACTTTAGTATTATATATGTATAAATACATCTTTTATTATTTATATATAAATACATTCTATTATTTTAAATATATTTATATAAATATTAATATGTATAAATATAAAAATAAACATACATGCAATATACAGAAATATATGAGCATATACATATGTATAAATATATGTACACACACACACACACACACACATATATGTGTATGTTAGATACTGAGAAAGCAATGGGTGCATACATAGTTCTCTACCATGGGGAAACTACAGTCTAGGGAATTAAATGATTTAAGAAGCATATCTGCTGGGGTGGGAATGTAGCTTAATGGTAGAGTGCTTGCCTTCCATGCACGAAGCCTGGGTTCAATTTCTCAGCACCACATAAACAGAAAAAGCTGGAAGTGGTGCTGTGGCTCAAGTGGTAGGATGTTAGCCTTAATCAAAAGCAGCTCGGGGCCCTGAGTTTAAGCCCCAGGACTAGCCAAGAAAAAAAAAGCCCTTATCTGCTTAAAATACATGTTCAGTAAAAAAATATATGAAAATGGCTGTCTTCTGATTATAACAAAATGTACCTGGCATTTGTAGAATAATGATTTGGTGTTAAACCACTGGTTTTGATTGAGCTCCTACATGAGGCCCTATCAGGAAAGACCAAAACAAAATGGAGTCGCTTATGGTAAACACCACTTAATCAAACTGAAGTTTCAAGGCAACAAATCTCAAAACTCCAAAGAGACCAGTTTTCCCTGCAAACAGGAGGGTCCGGTAGGGGAGGCTGGTATGCCTCCAACTCTCCCGTTTTCATTATTTTTCAAACTGTCTCACGTTTATGCGTGAACTGGTGGGGACCACACATCTCCTGTTCATAGTCTCTGAATAAGCTGGGATGTGGGGAGTGTGTCATCACACCCAGCTTCTTCATTGTTGGAGATAAGGTCTTGTGGACATTTTGCTCTGGCTGGCCTTGAACTGCCATCTTCTTGTTTCCAGCTTCCTGAGTAGGAAGGATTACAGGAATGAAGAACCATGTCTCCCCCCCCCGCCCCAGTGTTTTGTCTTGTTCTTAATTTCACTCCTGTTCTCATCAAGAAGACCCACTCTTCTGTTGTTGTTGTTGTTGTTTTCACCCTGTAGGAATTCTATTTTTGTAGGATGAAAGCTGCCCTGATTCACAAATCACAAATAAAACTACATTAGATTTACAACTAAATGTGTTGTAATTTCATTTTGCTTTTGACAACTACAAAAGGATAAAAATAAATTATGTGTAACATAAAACTTTGATGCCTACTGTTGGGCAAAGCCAAGCATCAAACACTAAATCAAGATGCATAGAATAGATAAGAAAATCCTCTTCAGTTATTTAAGTAATACACCATCTCCTAGACCACCAGAGGGAAAACACACAAATTTAATTCCAAGTAGAATGAAGCCAGTGTCACATGAGCCTCTTCACCAAAGTGCCAGGAGAATTCAGGGGGAGAGTTGCTGACATCTCGTTAGGGCAAACCACAAGTGATGGCTAATCTCACTGAGGTGAAAAGGGGCATCTTCCCTTGCTTAGTTTTACGTGTTTAGCTTTCAAGAAGGCTTCCTATATAAATTGCAGGTAAAGTACCTTTGAGTCTTTCTCTACTCTAAAATAAGGAATTAAAGTCTATTTCAAAATCTGAAATGAGGTTCACTTGAAATAGTTTATGTGAATTAAATTGTTGGGCACCAAAGAATAATGTGTAAAATTAAACATGGTAGCTATAAAATAACCCTTAGAATAGAGAAATATGGCTAAATATATATATTCATATATATGGAAAGATACTTGGGTATATTTTCATATAAATCTAATATGTATATATTTAAACTATATTCTTAAAATTTATAGATATTTAGTTATATGAATATATCATATATATATAAATACATAAGTATAGATATAGATGTCATATATATAGATATTGTACATAAATATACCTAAAGATCTAATATACATATGTAATAGAAAAATACATATAAATATCAATCTGTATATACCTATGTATCTAAATTTAAATATGTTTATTGATAGGCAGCAGTTATCTATGAGCTAACTGAAGGACTTAACGTTCTTTTTTTACTGCAATGAATGAATTAAAAGCAGGAGAAAAGCTTGGCATCTCTGCCTCTATTTTTTGTACTTTTCTTGCCTTAAGCTGTCCTCTCTACAGTCACATGGCTATCACCTTGGGCTCCCGGGAAGACAGGATGGATGGATAGTATCTTTTTGACAAGAAGAGTTTGTCATAAAGTCTCCTGCAGAGCCCTGCAGGGCAGACCACCCCCAGAGGAAGATAATTACCTATAATGATCAGACTGCACCATAGAACAAGGGAATGATCTCATGGGATTTCCATTGCTCCTCTCAAGTCTCAGGTGATGACAGTAACAACTTCTCCAGAAGCCCAAAGAAGCAGAAAGACCAACCAAGCCATATCTGGAACTGAAACTCTTAGAACTAGGCAAAGCTTTTTTTACCCTGCCCCTAATTGTTCCTGTATTTAAACCTAGTGCTCACGTTAAGACCTCGAAGATGGCCAAGGAGGAGGTGCCATGTAATGAATCTCCCTTCTCTGCCCCACAACATCTCTATTTTTTTCTTTGCCCAATTCCTTTTCTAAAAAGCTTTCTTATCACTCTCAATACCTGTCCTGTCTTGCCTGAATTCTTCTCTCATGGATGCAAAGACTTAGGTCAATAGCTGCACTAACTTTCTGTATTATGTATGCATATATTTGTATATTTAGGTAACATTCCTAAGAAAAACACACACACATTCCTTTTGCTTGACTTTCTTTTACAGAAATACCTCTTATTCGCCCAACTCACAAGGTTTGAATGCAGCGAATCTAACACCTGAGGCAAGGGTTAGATACATAATCTAAGCCTGGCCCATCTGTCCTCTCAACCTAGATATTTGGGGCTATTATTCTCCATTTCCTAGCGCTAGAATAATTATCTAAAGAGGCTGGCTGGTTATGAAGGCAAAAGCATGTAAACCAGAGTCAAGAATTACAAAAACAAACAAAAACACAAAATAATGCCCCCCCCAAAAAGCCCAAACCAACCTCCTGATCATATACAGTAATAGGGCTCTTGGGTTTCAAATTGCCTTAAGGGGAGATACTCCTTGAGTGGCAAACATTACATAAAACAAGCATCCAGCTTCCCAAGGATGGTCTATCACAGTTTACAGGAAGCTTTGAAATTTCAGTCCTGAAAACACTACAAACAATGTAAACTCTATGGACATTTGTTGCCTCAGGTTTGTTCCTTTTTGACTGCCTGGCTCTGTTAAATAAATTTGCATGACTTTGCCTACATGTTGCATGATAAAGGTAATGACACTTGAACTGAAATGACCACCTTAGCTCTTCAGTTTTTCTCACTTAAGATTCTTCACAGGAAGAACAAACCCAGGCCTTTTCAGGACTGATTTATCATCCTCTCTAACATGTCCATAGGTTATCCTTACTGAGGAAGGTCTTTTTGATTGTTCCTTGCCTTTAAATCCAAGGGAAGCCAAATAGCTTTGCCTACTGTGAAGTTGCTGCAACTCTGCAAAACACAGACTATTATTCAGTGTTCCAGAAATGTCTTTAAGTCACCATGATGGTTTACATGGTCAAGAGCCAAATAAGAGCCAGAACAGGATCCTAAATTTAACTCTAACTGGTAGTAGAGAGATAGGTTCCATTCTGATGACAACCAATCAGTAATGGACTGTGTACTGTTTTCTGAACTTGGCTAGGGGACGTGGTGAGGTAAAGGTGTTGGGTTCAAGATCACATAACACATTATTTCAATCCTTAAAGATATTCAAAGTACTAAGACAGCAGAATCTCAGAGATGAAGTTGTAACCAGAGTTCTAGGCTAGAGTCCCAACTCGCTTGTGATTCTAACAAGTCAGATTCAGCCAATTGCCTTAGAATGTCAAACAAAGAGATGAGAAATGCTGAAGGGCTGAGAAATGCAATTTATTGCTGAGCACAGACATCCTTGAAAAGAGGGAAAGTATGCACTTAGCCCACCAGTGGGCTAACAGAAATGAGATTTGGGGTTAAACAGAGAAAAACTGGCACAAGAGAAAGAGGCATGCATAACACGATCATCATCTCAGGTCAGGTTTTACAGAGGGTTCCAGAGATGTGGCCACCTCCACCACTTGAAGGGAGCTGTCTGGTTTCATTTCTCGGGCTGCAGGGAGTTGTGGCAGGATAAACTGATAAACCAAAGCATACCAGATAACAAAATGGTGGCAGAGGGCTCCAAAAGAACGAGGAAACCAAGGAGAAAAGAATGAGGAAATAAGGACAAGGCAGTTAATCTTTGGTGTCACAGCCTTACAGAAAAGAGGCCCACCAATCAGAAAATCATCTTCCATTACTTAACCGAGGGCCAAGCTCTGGAGCTACCAAGAGAGCTCAAGATGGTGGAAATGGATTAAAAGTCTGTCTTCCTGTAGCATATCTATGCCACGTGGTCTCTTTCTCAGTCATGTTTGTTTTTTCTTTTCAAATAAACTTTCCTATCATTTTTACTATGTTTTTTTACTTGAGTTCTTCCCATGCCAAACATAATGACCTAGGTTGGTTCACTGCCCTGAACTTTCTGGTAACACATTTGATTGACTAGTGTAGAAGGTACCAATTAAGTGTGTCTGTTTCTGACATGGAGTCATGAAAGGTTCACTTTCCAAGCGCCAGTATTTTTATTTAATTTAATTTATTTTTTTTAAAGAAGTCAATTTTTTTAATTGTGAAAATACTGTATAGAGAGGTTACAATTACATGAGCAAGGTATCAAGCATTATCAAGCATTGTTGTCTCCTCCTTTGTTTCCCTTCCCATCCCATCCCATCTCCCCCCGACACCCTCACCCTCTCCCCAGCACCAAAGTTGTAAAGTTCATTTTCGACACATTTTTAGCAAAAACAGTTTCTAAGGATCTATCACTATCTGCTATTAGGACTTTCTAATTAGCTGCAGTTTGTGTGTACTGTGTGTGTGTCAGATCTACTAACTGGTGAGCATATTAAACAGAGATACTGCCTTTCTCTCAAGCTGAGGAAGCCATGAATACAAAATAACTACATCGTGGTACTTAACATGCCACATGTGACATAGTCAGGCTAATTAAAACTATTGAATGGTGTTTCTAGCATTCACCCATTCATCTCTTTTATTTATATCGTGTGCTGATTCAATAGCACTATTCAATAGCTAAACATGCGCTGTGTTCTAGGTGTTGCCAAAAGCTCTGGAGACTGAGCCTATGGACTTACTTATGACCAAGGAGCAATGTACTATAGCTATGTACTATAAAGCCACGTATTATAGACTACTGTAGAGGTGTCCACAGGACAAGGCTAGCACCAAAGGGCAAAAGACCAGTTGAATTGCAGGTGAGGAGATGGGGCAGAAAGGAAATGTTAAGGAAGGCTTTATAGAAGAAAGTGCATATTTCAAGGGGAAAGAAGTACCCTTTCCTTACCCATTGCTAATTTCATTGCTCAGGTCCCTAAACCAAAGCAGAAGAACATACACATATATTTGAGGTAATGAAGTGGGGAAACTCACAAAGCTGAAGTGAGTTGGAAGACAAAGTCCACCAAAGGACTGGGATCTACTCTTGGATTCTTTACTTGGTCGCTCCAACCAATCTCCAGAGGTCATGTTACTAAATGTTCAGTCCTAGTCTTGGCTCCAAATCACAAATAACCAAAGCAGCATTACGGACAAAATGAAATCAAGGCTTATTCGTTTGCTAGTTAAAATAAGTGACTATGGCAGATTATGTACCAAAAGGCAACATAACTGTAGAGGAGTTATTTTGGAGGGGTGGGTTGTGCTTTGTTTATGTATTTGTGTGCTTATTGTTGTGCCGGTCCTGGAGCTTTGTTGCTTAAGATGAGTGCTTCACCACTTGAACCACAGATCCACTTCCAGCTTTTGGCTGATTAATTGGAAATAAAAGTCTCAAGGGCCCACTATCCTGGCTTTCTCAAACTTTCTCCACCCTCCACCCTCCTCTCACACAGGAAACTCAGAACATGCTTTGAGATCCCAAAATATCACAGCTTCTCACCCAGAAAAGATATCAGTAAGTTCTCTCCCCCTCTCCCTGCTCTCTCTCTCTCTCATACCTGGAACATACAGGTTTTATTCCCCCAAACCTAGTAGCTCTTGGGAGTGATAGAGGAAGGAACGATACTGCTCAAAGCCATCATCCACAGACAGTTACACCAGTGAGGATCCCCAGATCAATTTCATCAAAAGCTTCATAAAGCTTTATGGGGCATTCAGTAGACGGATAGGTCAGAGGTGCAAGTCTCACTTTAACCATTTCATTCCGTAGATAACATGGGCAAGTTTTATCTTTTCAAGAGCCTTGGTTTTACTTACTGTCTGTCTGTGTGTGTTTGCATGTTTGTTTTCACATCTCCATGCATATGCACACTTGTTGGATGGGAGAACACCCAAAGGCCGTTGAGTGGTGTTGGGTCCTACGATCTGCCCGGTTTTCAGCCTATCCCATTCCGTGTAGGGCTGTGAAGTCTCACATGTTGGAAATGTGTATTGCATTTAGGGAAACTATTACTGTTTAGATCTTGACTGTCCCACAGGTTCACATCTGAAGGCGTGCTATCCCGCCTGCGGTGCTGTGGGAGGGGTGAGCATTCAGAAGTTGGAGACACTAAAGGAAGAAAGGAAGTGAGGCCATTGGGAGCATGTTTCTGCAGGGACTATGCGACCACAGCCCATTCCCACTTTCCATGTGGTAACACATTTTCTCTACTAAACCCTCCTGCCGTGGCAGACTGCCTGTCACAGGTCCCTAAACAAATGGTTCAGTAGGACTAGAGCCCTGGACATCAGGAGCCGAAATCATCATTTCTTCCTTTAATACTTTATCCTAGGGATTTTGTCACAGTGATGGAAAGCTGACCAACACATAAGATTTAAAATTTGAGTTGCTCAAATCACATGAGCCACGGCTTCACACAGGGCTGGTGGCTTTTTTTTTTCCTGTCAGTTGTGGGGCTTGAACTCTGGTCCCAGGTGCTGTCCCTCAGCTCTTCAGCTTAAGGAGAGTGCTCTACCACTTGAGTGGTGGCTATTCTTTAATAGTTGTTTTGTTGTTGTTGTTTGTGTGCTGGGGCTTCAACTCAGGGCATCTTGCTCTTGTTTGGCTTTTTCACCCAAGTCTGGGATTCTACCACTTGAGCAGCACCTCCAATTTCAGTATTTTGCGAATAGAACAAAACAGACTCACAGACTTTTGTACCAGAGCTGGCTTCGAACCATGATCCTGAGCTCTCAGCCTCCTGATTAGATCAGATTATAGGAATGAGCTACCACAAAGTGGCTACTCTGTTGGTTTTGCCTCACCCCAGAATATCATCAGAGCCCTGATGGAGGGCTCTCAACCTGTTTCTGTTACGGTTTGGGGGGTACTAGGACACTTTTATTTTTTTATTAATATTGAAGTTCACACATCATCTATGAGACAGGGTTTAAACATACCCATTAACTCATTTAATTGAGGTAGGAAATGTTATTGCTATTATTTCATAGATTAGGTCACTGAAGCGGAGAGAGTTGAAATGGCATTATTGTCATTATAAAACACTTCAATATAAAGGGGATGAGGGATGTAAAATAACATAACTTCACAAAGTATAAAACAAGCCAGTGGTAGCCACAGACAAAATCACTCGGTGAAGTTAAACTAGTCTGCATTGTTTTCCTGGGGAGGCCTGAGCCCCCCCTCCATTTTACATTTTTTTCCAAACTATAATGTTTTAATTGCAATTTTATTGTCAAGGTGAGGTACAGGGGGTGTACAGTTACATACGTCAGGTAATGAGTACATTTCTTGTCAAACCTGTTACCCCCACTCCATTTCCAAACTATAATTTAAGTCATGATTTTTAAAAAAAATCCTCTAAAGGGTTAGTAAATACTTCTCAGAAAAAAGGACTCTCTAGTTAGTTCAGGTTGAGATATACTGAAATCCACACAGGACTTAGAAGCCTGCAGGACTTCACAGAGTTTTTAATAGACTAGTGTTCCTTGACAAACATAAAATAGGAAAGATAGCTAAAGAAATGCTGTTGGCGGTCTATGCTTAGCTACTGGTAACTTCAAGAATGAGCATTACCCCGTACATAGGCATGCCTTATGCTAAATGCACTTCCGTGTGACAGGAATTACTCTCAGTGGCATTATCCAGGCTACATGAAAATACAAGACATTCTAGAGCTTTCCTGATGCCCATTGACGCCAGGGCTGCAATCGTTCCCTCTGCCATGGGAAACGGTAGGGAGAGGCGAACGAACAGATGGACAGAAATCTCTAATCTGTGCTCTAGCGACTGCCATTCCGTGAATGGTTGCATCCTAATAAAGTGCTCAGAAGACTTCAGCCTCCATCTGCTCTTAATAAAAATAAATGAGGCTCTAAAGGAAGCACAAGCTTTCAGAGTTCCTTGGTGAACCCCTTCAATACCACAGGGGCAAAAGGATGGGTTGATGGAAGATGGTTCTTTCTAAGTTATCACAGCCAACCCCCTTCCCCATCATGGTGGCCCTGGCCTCCGCTCCCAGGTCCAACAGCAACACTTCCCTTTCCTGGCTATTTATCATGAGAAATTATCATGCTTGGACAGCCTTAATAGTCTCTCAGCCCCATTGTTCCACAGCAAGTAATGAAATTAGATTAGTGCTGCTCAGTTTAGTGAGCAGGGGCTTTATGATTCTCTTATGTTTGGGGAAATAAATGTTTATGAGACTCTGCTGACTGACAGTCCACGGTGTGACACAGCTGCCAGGAATCGTGTTCATACTTTGCCTCCATCGCGACATTTTGATTGCTCTCCCCCTTCCCTCCCCGGGCAGAAACAAGATACAGAGAGGAAAAAACAAAATACAAGAACTGGCTAACTTCTTCATTATGCCAGGTTAGACATTTGGGACAGAGGGGTCGAACGTCTTTAGAGAAGAATCAGAAATTGCCATTGTGTACAATGCCTTAGGATAATTGGTAAGTTGTAACCAACAAGAAGGGAACTAAGGCAGAAAGAATTTCAAAAGGAAACAATTTCATTAGGCACAGGGGGGCTATCTTCCCTGAGTAGGACAATCATTAAGTGTGATTTTTTACAGACTTTAGAAAACAATGTTTGAATTTAATACTAAAATATGCTTTGCATCCTCATTTTAGCAGTACATAGACTTAATTGGAACTGGGGATCCTGCACAAAGAAACCAGGCAAACCCTTTAAGCATCCCATAGTAATATATATATATATATAATATATTTATATAATATATAATTACATATAATATATGATATATATTTCTCCTTTTTCCCAATATATGTGCACACATGGACAAAGCATTGCATTGGCACACTCTTTAGAAGTAGCATGTACTGAAGATAACATGTGCAAGGTATGCCGTAGTAAACTGGCAATTCTGTCTCCATATTGGGGTTCAAATTCCCTTTCAGAAGGCAGAAGATAGCAAATATTTCATAATCCAGAATGCAACTGGAGCCCTCTTCCTCCATTCACAAAGTATGTACTGACACAGACTCCATGTGATGCCCTGGGGAACTGGGCACACAGCCACAAACAACATGATTCTTTATCTGTGCGGGTTTCTGTTGTATCCAACTCTCTATTATCTATGGTCTAGTTACCACTTCATATAAAATATCCTTCCACATCTATGCACTAGCGCCGTGGAAGCAGGCACAGGAGAATAAAACACACAAAGATACCCATCCTGACACCTGAGGAAATCATTCTTTAATCTCAAAACTTATCTGTGGAAAATAAAAAAAAAAGGAACTGAGATGGTCAAAGGAAAGTTCATGTTTACCCGGAGGTACTAATGCATCCACTTGGCAAGTCAAGGACCCACGTAGAAGGCCCCAATTTTTAAGGTCTGGCTGATTTTAAATAGTTTGGTATAACCACTGGAATCCTAACTGGAATAACGCATGAATTTCATGAGCTGACATGAAGACAAGAAGAAATAAGGGAAGGGAGATAGAAAATGCTTGTGAACTAGCTTGCACACATTTTGATCTGTTTGAAGCTGACTTGGATTGTAAATCAGAGAGAGGGAACTGAGAACAAACAGAAAACAGCCAAAAACTCCAGTACAGCAATGACTGGGAAGAATTTTAGACCGAGTGAAAGATGATGTCCCGCCACATTGTCCCTTGTCATCCTATATCCGGAAAGCAAACAGAGATGATGAGCTCGACACGGATCAGGGATGAACTATAAGGAAGGACGGCGGGGGAGGTGGTGAGCATTCTGAGATGCAGTCAGGCTTCCTGAGCTGGAATCCCGAACCTCCCACCCAGCTCACATTCCTCTTCCAGCAGCACTGAGACCAAAGCCCATTTCTCAGAACCTCTTAGGTGGCCCTGGGGAAGGTTTGAGATTTGATGCTAAGGAAGGAGGAAGGACAGATGGTACACAGAAGATGAGGTTTGGACATCAGCTTGGTCCCCGTGGGTACCCAGATCTACAGGATCCATTCCTCTTTGAGGAGAGAGTGTTCAAAATAAAACACTCATGGTCCTTGCTGAAATCCTGACACAAACTCAGGTATCTCCTCTGAGTTCTTAACCCAAAGAAACAAAGTAGGATTGACATTCAATGGATGTGAGTTGCCTTTTTCACCAGACCACTTTGAGACTGGACATTTACCAGTGCTAGTTTCCTACACGAAGAACAGTGTAGGGGAAAAAATCCTCTATTTTTATATCTTTACAACTCAGGGATGTGTTTTACCTTATTTGTTCAGTGCTTTGTAAATACAGAGTAAGTTCTGCATCTAATATTACAATTAACTGGCTACTGTACTGTACATTGAATACTTCAAAAGAATGGAGATTCAGGTTCTAATTTACATCTTAGGTGATCACAAGCAGCTCACCTACTTTTGCAAAATTTGAGATTCCCCAGGCCTAAAATGAATAGATGACCTTCTGGAAACAAAAACTAGAAGAGGGGAGAGTGTAGTCAAGAATTCAATGGATATGTTAGAAACAATCACAAGAAAGAAAAAAAAAAACATTTCCAAAATTAAGAAGCACAAGGATAGTGCCCAGACCCTAAACTGCAGTTCTAGAACATGAACATGGACATACACACACACACACACACACACACACACACACACACAAGCTATGATAAGGCATTCATGAGAATTAAAAAAAAAAAAACGTTTTGCAAAAATCATACTGTACTAGGTAAAAGCTTGGACGTGGAATCAGACAAGTCACCCAGTAAGGCGGGATAAGCAGGATTTTATTTAATTTCCCTACAATATAGTGTCTTATCCCTAAAAGAAGCTCAATAATATCAGAGGTATCGTGTTAATCTAGAGATTAGAAGGCAAGTATATTAAACCTCCCAGATTACTACTTCTTTCATAATAAACCCTTGACAAATGGTCAGTAATTGATGGGATCCTTTGAGTTTGCATTCTATTGATTTCTGCCAACTTCTATAATGTGTATACCTTTAAAGTCCCTAGAACATTGAGGATAACGTTTCCTACAGCATGGATGTAGGTAATTTGAAATAGCTGAGATAGCAGAGCATGAAAATTGGAAGTTAAATTCTTGGCAGAATTGGTATGAGGGCCTAATTATAAGTTCTTCAGTGACACACACGCTTGGAAGGGAAGAGGAAGAAAAGCAAGCTCTGCTTACCCTTGATAGCAGGCTTCTGCCCTGAGATCCCCTCAGCCATCCGAAGCTGGCATTTACTTGTAAATAGTTAAATCGTAGCACAGAGAAAAGTGAAATCCCTATGAAGTTTTGTGTTGCAGAAATCATCCAGCTGTGAAAAATACCACAAAACTGTGAACATAACATGTTGATTATGCTCCCATTATGATGCTTAAAAAAAAAAGTCTATTTTCTAATAAATATGTGTGCCAGTAAGCAGAGCCCTATGGTCATTTGTGGATGTGTAATGACAGAGTCTTGCATTGGATTTCCTAATTCCAGTCCTCAGGGATGACCTGGGACATTACATTCCCTGAGATGCAGATACTGCTAACAAATATGTACATTTACAAGAGAAGCCATAAGGAACTACCTGGCTGTGAATACAGAACGAATTAGAGAAGACTGAACATACATGGTGACCTGAGAAAATGCATTTCTTGGTTTTTGTTGTTTGTTTTTGTTTTGGTCATGGGCTTGAACTCTGGGTCTTGCACTGTCCCTCAGCTCTTCAGCTCAAGGCGAGCACTCTAGCACTTGAGCCACAGCACCACTTCCAGTTTTCTAGTGGTTAATTAGGAATAAGAGTCTCATGGACTTTCCTGCCTGGAGTGGCTTTGAACCGAGATCCTCAGATCTCAGTCTCCTGAGTAGCTAGGATTACAGGTGTGAGCCACTGGCTCCCAGCTAGGAAATGCATTTCTTATCACTCAGTTTTGTATCATTTTTGGTGGATATGACCCCTTAATATTTAAGCAACACTAACCTGGGAATATAACAGACAGGATCTCTAACCCTAGCTTTGCTGTATACCACCTGCATATAGCTCATTAAGGAAGTTCCATGCAAATCCGTTTTCTCACTTATAAAATGATAAGTTTGTTGCGAATATCAAAGTAGATTGCATAAGACATGTGCTCTGGCAGTTCTGCAACCAAGAAAACAACTAATAAATGATCATGATTATTCTTAATAATTCTTGCTAGAATTCTGTTAGTGTTCTCCTAGTATTCTGTTGGTAACTGCTAGTATTCTGACTAAAACCATTATGAATGTGACCCTGTTGGCCTTAGAGCAAAAGCTAAAATGAGCAAAATTGAAGCTAGCACCATGGCAGATGTTAAGAGGTCTTCGAGACCAAATGTTGTCTTTGGAAACATTAACTCACAGTAAACCAAAGAATGCTTGAACAAAAAGTAAGAGTGGATCCTATTCAATTAACCTCATATGCTACCCATTGAAATGAACACATCCTTCTGCAAGAAGATTGGATAAAGTATTTTGTGGTCTATATGAATACATACCAATAAATGGGAGGCCAGTCACATAAATGTGAAATCCAACATTAAGTAATTCCATAGGGACTGGGGCCTACTAGATTCTGGATTATTGCAAGTGACGAATGATTTAATATTCACACCCACACACTGTGTGGGTAGCTTGGGGCTTCTCATCACTAAGGCTGAACTTTGCAATTTAGAAATTCTGAAGCATTTTATCTGCAGGTCCTCAGGCTATTTCTGGGTGATCTTGATAGTGACTTGATTTTGTCCTTCATACCGATGTTACTTACTAAATACAAGTCTATTTATACTGGCCTCTGGTCCCTTGTTATTGGTCTCTAATGAAAAAGCTGAAGTGAAAAGATAAATCAATTACATTACTGAGCACATTGCTGGATTCTATGTGCATTTCTTCTCCATGAATTAAAAAGTATGATGATTTTAGAGCTTGCCACAATTCTCTTATATATAGTGGACCAGAGACAATTTGAAGAACAAACTCCTAGAATACTTAGGCAGAAGTCAAATAGAGAAAATAGATTGAGGGTAAATGGCCCATGCAGTAATGAAGATTTAGGAAGTTGCTACAAATCAAATACTTAGGGCTAGAACAAGTCTAATATTTCACCTATTTTACTAAGGAAAAAAAATTAAGAGTTGAGACATAAACCATTCTGTTAGTATGGCGATAGACTACTTACTTACATTTGTGTGGGGAAAATATCTGTTAGCCCCAAATGAATTGTAAATTCTGGGAAAACTATTTTGGAGATGCTGGAAAACCTTAGTGTTATATTTTGAATACCATGCAGTTTCTTCAATTAAAATGAGTAGCACGTTCTCCATACTCTTCATGGTTTCCCTCTCCTACTCCTTTAAAATGATACAGTTCATTTGTTCTCTGCAATACTTAGTGGGTCACAGGACACTAAGTCAGCTTTATCGTATGCTCAACACTACTTATTTAAAAAATGGAATTAGCTACCAGTCTTTTCAATGCACTCAACATTTAGTGGTAAATGTCCAGGTTTGAAAGACAACTTAGTTTGAAACACAGCATCTTTGCAAATATAATTGACCTAAATAAACTTTTAGATCTGATTTATATATCATTCAGAAACCTTTTAATCAAAAATGAGAGAGATAAATATCTTGCCCAGGTCTGGCTAAGAACACAGGTAAGGGATAAAAGCTAGAGTTTGTAATATGGGATTTGTGCTTTCCTTCTCGTTGTTTCTTCCATCTCCTTCCTGTATGAGCTATGCTAGCTGATGAAACACTCATTGCCCAAAACCAGGTTCTTTCTCCAGGGTAAGTTTCATCAGGTCCCTAAGGCCAGCATTCCCATGATTCTTGTCCAACATGTTCTATCATGTTAAAGGTCTTAGAGTAAGTAATTTTGAATGTGTGTGGGCTGGTACCAGGGCTTGAACTCAGGGCCTGGGTACTATCTGTTAGGTTTTTCACTCAAGGATGGTACTCTACCACTAGATATCTCTAATTCTGGCTTTTGGGTGGTTAATTGGAGATAAAAATCTCATGGACTTTCTTGCCCAGGTTGGCTTTGAACAATGATCTTCATATCTTAGCTTCCTGGAAGTAATTTTTTTAATGTTATCAACTGATTGCCATGAGCCTACCTTCTGACTGCTTCCTAATGTTCTCTGAAAGCAACTGCCTTATAGTCTTGCTTGTTACTTCCAAGATTCTCTAGCAATGATTAACTGCTTACATACAATTCTGTTGTGTTCTGTGTGGCTCATTGTCAGTATAATCTTTTGTAACTTTTGACGTTTTCAAAAGAGCCTCCATTCAGGTATTACACATCCAAATGGGTCCAATCAATATCTAAATTGCTGAAGTGACAAGGGAACATAGAAACTTGTTTGTGAATAAACATGATAATTAATGACAATCAATGAGACAGTTCAGTCAAGTAATTCTTATGAGTATAGCTTTTACTAATAAGCATTTGTCAAACCGTATTTCTCAGCAAAACCTAGTTTGCTTTAGGGAGATATTAGCAACCCAGTTTTAACAAAACCATTGTCAAGAAAAAAAGCAAACATAACGTATGTTTATATAAAAATGCAAGGAAATAGTTCTTGCTTCAAAATGTAACTAAAGAATGATGGACAGAGGCATTAATACATGTCCATCTTCACATATAACAGTCATCCGCTCAGAGGAAAAATAAATCCCTTTTACTTTGCTCTTGTTTCTCTGAGGGTTGAACTCAGGCTCTTAAGTTTTAGCTTGCCTTTTTTGCTCAAGGCTGAGGTTCTATCATTTGAGCCACACAATCTGTGTGTGTGTGTGTGTGTGTGTGTGTGTGTATGGTACATGTGTATATGTACACACCAGTCCTGGGGCTTAAACTCAGGGTCTCAACGTTCTCCCTGAGTTTTTTGCGCTAAGGATAGCACTCTACCACTTGAGCCACAGCTCTGCTTCTGGCTTTTTAGTAGTTAATTGGAGATACCAGTCTCCTGGGCTCGTCTGCCTAGGCTGGCTTCGAGCTGCAATCCTCAGAGCTCAGTTTCTTGAGTAGCTACAGTTATAGGTGTGAGCAATGGGCACCTGGCTTACTTCTGGCTTTTTGCTAGTTAATTGGAGGCAAGAGTCTCTCAGATTTGTCTGACTGGACTGGCTTCCAACTAAGAGCAGCTAGAAGTAACTAGGCTCCTCTGTTCTTTTTAAATCACCAAAGCAACATAAACACCAGCTTTTAGACATTATAATATAAATATTTACAGCTCCCAGAGTTTGGAGTTATAAAATACTAATAAAAATACTCCAAAGTAATGATGGCACAGAAACAAACTCCCTGTGATAAATTGCTCTGATTTTAATTGGATTTAATTAGAAATCAGCAACAAACTGAAGTGAAATTATCCATGAATTGTTTACCATTTTCCATAATGAAAGATACATCTTTAAAAGTCATCTATTTTTCTTCTAATAGATATTTTCCATAAGAATGAATCCCAGCTACTTGATCAACGTCCTTTTAGTAAAGACTTATATCTCTGCATTTATAACTTTTTTCTAGTCAATACTTTTAAGAAACAATTTGTCTTTTATATTTCTAATATTAAATCAGGATTTTTACATCTGAATAATTAGATTTAGTAAAGTGAATCTTGACTAATATTAAACATAAGGAGAGAACTCTGTCAGGCCAAATGCATTTTTCAATTTTCTTCTACAGTAAAGTGATGACTGATAATTACTGCGCTAATTATTCAAAGGCAATAAAGGTTTTCTTCTAGCTCCATTTTCATCTCTTCAAGAATTGGTATTTTTCTGTAAACTTGCCTTTTAGTTCTCATCCATAAGTGACTCTGTTCAATAGCCATACTCTCAAGAATAAAACATGGAAATGAATTCTGTCCAGAAAGTTGACCAGGGCTCAGAGAGTATATACAAATTATTCTTACAGCTCACAATAACCCAGAGATGATTTTTTCCCTTCCCCCTCTGTACAGTATTTTCACAATAAAGAAAAGAACAAAAAAAATAACCCGGAGATGTTGGTAATGTTATCCCTCTGGAAATAAAGCTCAGTTTAGATAAATAAGCTGTTTAAACACAAACAGAAGCTGGGCACAGATGGCTCATACCTGTAATCCAAGCTATTCAGGAGGCTGACATCAGAGGATCAAAGTTCTAAGCCAGCCCAGGCAGAAAACTCGGTGAGATGCTTTTCTCTAATTATTCAAAAAAGCTGGAAGTAGTGCTGTGGCTCAAGTAGTAGAACACTCACCTTGAGCAAAAAAGAAGCTCATGGTCAGCCCTTAGACCCAGAGTTCAAGCCCCAAGATCAGTAGAAAAACAAAGAAAGAAAGACTGATGGAAAGACGGAAAGGAAAAGAAAGGAAAGGAGAGGAGAGGAGAGGAAAAGAGAGGGGGAAGAGGAGGGGGAGTGGGGGAGGGGGAAGGAAAAGGGGAGGGGGAAAAGGGGGAGGGGGAGGAAGAGGAGGAAGAGCACACAAGTATGTATGCAGAAAAGAGGGTAAGATGTACAGGCCCAGTTTCTCCCTCAGAAGTCATGGGGTACACTGTGTGATCCGGAGTGGCTAGACATCAGGACACACGAAATGTCGAAGGAGTGTAAGATAAGCTTTCCCAGGTGCTAGTCAACAAAGTCCTCACTGAGAAATGCAATTTGCCCTGGTCTTCCTGCCAGTAAACGATAAATTCCAACTCAGTGTCCGCCATATCTAAACTCTGTGTTTACAGAATGACATCTAATGCTTACCCCTTTACCCTGTCCATTATGAGATTGGCGATCAATATTATAGACTCCACACTGATGAATGTGAACAGAGATCCTCTTAGGTTTGAATAGGCACTGCACGATTACTAACTTAAGCACTCAGATGTGAGCACAAGTGATAATACCAACACCAACAACTAGCACTGAGGTTGTAGTTGTTACCCTTGGTTGTGATTTTTAGAGTAGGAATTTTCTGCCTACCAAAGATGAATGAATGTACTTGTGGTACGAATGAATAAATTAGTTGAGTAGCCAGGTGCTGGTTACTCATGCCTGTAATCCTAGTTACTTAAGAGATTCAGATCTGGATGGTCCCAGTTGGAAGCCAATCTGGTAGGGCAAAAAGACTGTGAGAACCCATCTCCAGCAACAAGCCAATCTGGTAGGGCAAAAAGACTGTGAGAACCCATCTCCAGCAACAAGCTAGGCTGGAGGCATGGCTCAAGTGATAGAGTAGCAGCTGCGCAAGTGAAGAGCAAATCAGCCAAGCAAGCACAAGCCCCCAAGTTTAAACCCTGATGACAATTCATTTAGTTGGGTAAATGAGAAATGACTGACTTGGTTCTGTGCTGAGATTGTTAAGATAGAGCATCTTAAATGTTCTGCAGAAAAGTACATTAAAAAAAAAAAAAAAAAACAAACTCCATTTCTGAAAGGCAATTTGGTACAACACTATAAAATTAAATGACCAGGAAAATAAACTAAAAATAAAATTGTCCAAACAGAAGCTCTCTTTTCCTTACTCTCATATTTGTTAAATATCTAATCACCTATCAGTTTGGTTTATGCCTTCAAATCTTTTCCCATTATGTAACATCTCTTCCATATACCAGAAATAAATAAAATAAAATAAACAACAGTGGTGGTGGCGGTGGTGATGGTGTGTGTGTGCTGACTTTGGTTCACGTACTAAGGAAAAATGGGACCAACTCTATGGTAGTAACATCCCTGCCACAGACACTAACTTGTTTTGAATTTCTTACTAGCTCACTCATTTGTGGTACAAGCCTAAGACAGGAAGAAATTAGCTCCTTTATTAGCAGCCACATATGCTGTGGTCTGCAACTCCAAAGAGAGTGCACCCAGGAAGATGGCTTACATATACCAAAACAAAGATAAATGAATGGGATGCTTCTTTTAATGTGATAACAGGTCTGAATGACATGCACACCTCTTTCCCTAGAGGATAGAGCTTTTGAAGAGCAGGCACCTGTAAGAGCAAATTAAAAATTTCCTGTTTTATACACTCCTTTGAGCCTTCAGAGATTAATCTTGAGTCACTTTCTGTTTGCACTGCACGTTGGATTTGCTTTGACATGCAAATGTAATGCCAGCCGACTTTGCTTTTTTTTTTTTAATAAGTAGTGGTGGAAGAGCAGACTCTTATTCATTCTAATAGGAGCAACAGAAACTCAATCCTCCTCTGCCTCTATCCTCCTCCCCCTCTGCCTCTTCCCCAAATTTTTCTTCTCCAGACAAAGTTTGTAGTTAACATGCTTGTAGTTACCAGCCTTGAACTCTGCTGTCATTATATTCTGGGTCTGTGCAAAGAGTAGAATTTTATTTCTTAGCCTTGATATGAGTTTTTGGCTAGAATTCTAACAGGAAAAGCTGTTTGGCTCATCTCCAATGGACCCCTACCTGTTTAATCCCTCTGGAGAAAATATAAATTTAAAATACAATTTTGTGATTTAGGAAACCTTATATTTTTTGATACAGAATAATAGAGATACAAATCTTTTTGCTGATAACGAAAACTAAGTGTCCTGAGTCATATCTGAGGCTAGGATTTTTTTTTTAAAAAACTAAGAAGAATTAGATAGGGTATTTTTTTTTAATTCTTGGAAAGTGCTCATTGATTAAAAAAGAAAAATGAAAACAATTGAGATTGGGTTAAAATTGATTATCAAGCTCTTCAATTTCTGCTCATTGATTTTATAACTGTACACTACAATTACCCATAGGCAGGGTATGGGTAAGTTGTCCTCTATCATTAAGTAATTTTCTTAACTTATATAATCATTCCCTTCTCTCGATCCTCTTTTAATAACAGTATTCTGGTCCAAATTAATCTTGACAAGGCTATAATGAAGTACTCCACACAAAATCTGTTGCAAATTTAGGATATGAAGTACACAGAAGTCTGCCTTCTAATTATTATTGGCCATGAATAATATACAGCAAATAGCTAGTTTCAAAGACTTACACATGTAGGTCAGACTAGATTTTATGTCCGAGACAAGGAAGTTTCTGTTTTTCAGCTAGTCAAACTACTGAATTTGCGAAATGAAAGAATCTTGCTGAGAAGGCATTTAGCCCCTCCAACATTCAGGACATCTTTGAAATAGGAAAAAAGAAATTACAATTAAAGACTCCATTAAATTTCATACAAACACTTTGATTCATTTGAAAGGGAGAGCCCTGTGGTATTGTTCTTTAGACTTCTGTTTTTAATTATGTAGCTTTACTTGCTGGATTTTTTTTTTACTGAGGAATTATTAGGAACATGTACATTTTTTTCTGTGTAGTCTTCATTCCTTGAAGTTTGCCCCCCCCAAAATAATAAGAGTGATTTGGGTAAATGAAGGCTATAAGTCAATGGAAAACACTACCAAAATGTACACTTTATTTGCAACATCACATCTTTCTCATCAAAGCCTATTCGCCCATTTCCTCGAGAGTCTTCTAAAGAGAAAAGAAAGAACATAAAGCAATTTATCCTGTGCCCCAAGCAGTCAGCCCCTTCCTTTCTCCTCTGGGTTTAAATCATAATAAAAGCATTGCTGTCCATCTGCACACTCTTCCAAGTTCATAGGGCCTGCTTCTATTTGGCAACCAACTTTCTTTTTGCAATACTGAGGACTGAACTCAAGGCCCTGTACTTGCCAGGCAGGAACGCTACCACTTGAGCCAGGCCTCTATAGCTTTTTGCTTTTGCATTAGTTAGTTTCAAAAGAGGGTCTTGGCCAGCCCAGGCTGCTCTCTTCCTACTTGTGCTTTCTAAGTGCAAACTTCTACATACCCAGCCAACTGGTTGAGATGGAGTCTAACAAAATTGCTTTTGCTCAGGCAGAGATGAAGTCATAGTTAACTACTTTTTACCTGGGCTGGAGTCTAACCACAAACCCTGCAATCTCTGCCTCCCAAGTAGCTAGTGTTGCAGGCTTGAGTCACTGCACCTGGCTTCTTGTTTATTTTGTTTTGTCTTTAAAAAAAAAAAAACAGGGTCATACTATGTAGTCCAAGGTAGTCTTGAAATCAACATCTTCTCTCTCAGTCTCCAAAATTCTGAGATTCTGGGTAGGTATCATAATGCCCAGCTTCCTCCACCCAATTTTATGTCTGGATTGGTCATGCTAGTGAAATTGCATAAATAACAAATGACAGTGTTCTGTTTAATAAAGGAGGGAATGATACCACAATAATTTGCGTTATGGTTCTGCAAACTAGTCTCTCAATTTAGATCAAGTTCACTGCTCTTTCCATACATCAAGCTGACAAACTATGTGTATATATATATATATATTACATATATTTATATATATTCATCATAAATATCAATTACGCTTACAAACTATATTTTATATATTAATATGACTAATTTATATATTAACATAAAATTTATTCATATATAGTGTATCATATCATATATAACATACACACACACACACTGTTGATTACTTCTCAGCAGACCTTACTATAAACTCTGTGTTATTACTATGTCTCGATTCTCTTATACACTGCCCCCAAACAGAAGACACTAAGAGTGGAGACTTATGAGACAGAGCAGCTGGCTGATCTGACCCCCTGACCCCCGGGGCAGAATCAGGCCCATTCGGGCCAAGCAGTGTTCCACCACGCTGAGCTGGCCACCTTTCCCCCAGTGATACTAACATGTGCTCCCTTGCCAGTCACAGAAGAGCTGGTTTGCCTAGGGAAGCACAGGAACAACCGCGAAATCTCTACCATCTAAACCATGAGCAGTACCTTGACAGAGGAGTTCAGGTAGCTTTAACGGCATCAGAAGGGGTGTTGGTCCTTTACACAAGCCCAGGAAAGCTTCTCCAAGGAGATCTCAAGTTCCAAGTTTGAAAGCGGATCAGGAATCCATTCCATCAGCCTGGTTCTCCTCAAAATGGGTATATTTTGAAGTGAAGTACAGAATACTGACTGCGCTCCTAGAATTCAGAGCTCCCTGGTGAATGCTCTGCCTCTGCTTTTTAGTATCTTAAAACTCCTGACTTTCCAACTACTCTTTCTTTAGTCAGTAAGCTCAACGCTACCCCTGCTCCTCTCCTGGCATCTAACTTCTCTCAGGTCCCAGACCTTGATGTACATAGCAATCACCTGGGAAGGTTTAACCCCTCCCAGAGCTGGTCCTGGTTAAATCAGCACACCTGGGAGCAGTAACCCGGCCCTGGGCTTGCCTACTAACCATCAGATGATTACTGTGCACTGCTACGTTTAGGGACCACTGCCTTACACCCCAGGGTTTCAGTGAAACAGCCTTCAGGTAGCACTGGGCATTCCCTACTTGTCCTTACACAACCAACATGGCAGAAGATGGAATGCACTCCCTTTTCTTTGAAAATGACCCCTGTGGTGATTGAGCTGTCCTGTCCATGTAGGTCCTCCTCAGATCTACCCCTGGTGGCATTCCATCTCCAAGGGCAGCCTTTTCTAGAAGGCTCCCCAAAGAGCTCGCTGAGAATGAAACACAGCTGCTGACATTTCCCTCCAAGGCTGACTTTGTGCATGGTCTTGTAACCTAGCGGGACACTGTTCAATGTAATCAACACATATTGAGCACATTTTGCTTGTCGTGTATCAAATTTTAATAATGGAGACTAGCATCACAGCTCAGTGTATGCTCACTGGCGTTGTGAGCTTTGAAGCGAGGATTTTCTTATCTTTATACGTTGACACTGACAGAGCAAATGCTCGTTGAATCAGACTCTAAATACCTTGTGAACTTTAATAACAAAACTCTAAGTTTAAAGATACAATTACAGTATACTGTGCATATGAATATTATATGTGAAGTGGAATTAACTTGGTATTCTAGAGTCAATGTTCATGTTTCAGGGCCTGACTAAAATTATAATTTATGTTTATTTATTCATTCATATTCAACCAATAATTATTAAACATGCGTTCTTTCAGATACTAAGCTATGTAAAGAGATAAGGTAGTTTCAAGGGAATTTATTTGTTCTTTTCTTTCCAAGAAACATTTATTAAATACATGCTAGACACTGATTATTTAGCAAGGAATAAAACAGACCAAAGTTTCTACACTTTGAAAACACAATTACAAGTTACTTTTTTTTTCTTTCTTTCTTCTTTTTTTTTTGGTATCAGTCAGGGCCTGGGTACTGTCTCTAAGCTTTTCTGCCAGGCAGGTACTCTACCACTTGAGCCACAGCTCTACTTCTGGCTTTTTGGTGGTTAATTGAATGTAAGAGTTTCACAGCCTTTCCAGTCCAGGCTAGCTTTGAACAGTGATCGCCTGATAAAAGCCTTCTGAGTAACTAGGGTTATATATGTGAGCCACCAACACCTAGCCCAAAGTTCCTTTTATACATTACCATGGGCATTTTCCCCAATGTAGGTAGAACCAACTACAATGTATAGAAACAAGACTAAGGTGGAATTTGCTAGCCCTTGTTAATTGTGACTCTAGATTTGGATTTTTCTGAAAAGACAGTGAGCAAAGGAACACTGGTATAACTCCAGGAGCTACTTGTCTTCCCATTGTCAAGCAAACAATGCCCTTCTCAGGGAGATGCACACCATATGCATTTAGGCCCTTTGGGCAGAAACAATCTATTTCTCTATTTGTTCCCTATCCATCAAATTGGAGATGGGAAATGAGAAGACAACTTACAGAAATGCCAGGTCAGCAACTTTCCTAAATGTTCTATCATTTCTCCTGAAGGCAACACATTGTTCCGTGCCATCTAGAGATTGTCTGAGACGTCAGACTGCTAGATGTTTGGGATTCGTTTCTGTGTTGAAAATCTAGGGCTTAGCCAGGTGCTGGTGGTCCACATCTGTAAACCTACTCAAGAGGCTGAGACCTGAGCATCAGGGTGCAAAGCCAGTCTGGAAAGGAAAGGCTGTGAGATTCTTATGTCCACTAAACTACTAAAAACAAGTCCTACATGGAGCTGTGACTCAAGTGGTAGAGAACTAGCATTGAGCAAAAGAAGCTGAGAGACAGCACCCAGGCCTTAAGTTCAAGCCCCAGGACTGGCACCAAAAACAAACAAACAAACAAAAATCTATGATTGTGTTGGTTCTTCCAGGGCTTTTCATACCACCTATTTTTATTATTCAGTTGAACATAGCTGATGGAAGGTTTTCAGCCTACAGCAAGAGAAACCCAGCTAGAAATATACTAACAAGAGAACGCTTCATGTTGCCGAAGAGAGATTAGAGAAAACCATCTGACTTTATCAAGGCTGGTAAATTTGCCAGATTAAAAATAACATACATTCTGGCTTAGCTTCCGCCCACTCTATCAGAGTGAAACCTTAGTCCTTATAGTAACAAAGCTGTAAACAAACAGGTGTAAATAATAACATTTAACAGTGGGAGAGGAATGAAGAATGCGTCTAGTACCAAAGTAATGTTTTTGGTGTGGTACTATGGTTTGAATTCATGTCTTCCTGTGAGCTGTCTACCACAGGCATTAACATCTCCAGTACCCTTTTTCACTAGATAAGGTCTTAATAATATCCATGTTCCCCTATTTCCAGTGGCCTCCTGGATTCAGCTGAGCCAGCATATCCGTGTAACTTTGAGTCAAGTACACATTGCTGGTAACCTCAAGCTCACGTGTGGCCAGGGGCTACTTTAGTGAGAGTACGCCCAGGCCCCACTGCTGGACAGTGTGCTGGTGCTGCTGCTGAGGCTGTAAACAGACTTTGCAAAAAGCATGACCTCCATGCTTACCATGACTCTTATTTGGTCTTCCCTAATCACAGATCAACTCATTTGGAACTGAGAACCTGCCTCTGTGCACAGTGTACCTAACATCTCACGCAATTAGTTCTTTTTTTTTTTTTTTTTTTTTGGGTCCGGTTGTGGGGCCTGAACTCTGGGCCTGGGCGCTGTCCCTCAGCTCTTCAGCTCAAGGCTAGCGCTCTACCACTTGAGCCACAGTGCCACTTCCGGCTTTTTTCTGTTTGCTTATGTGGTGCTGAGGAATCGAACCCAGGGCCGTGAGCATGCAAGGCAAGCGCTCTACCACTGAGCCACCTTCCCAGCCCCGCAATTAGTTCTTGTGCACACTGTTCAAATGCAGTCTTCTCAATGATTTTTGGTTTTTTGTTCTTGTTCTTTTTGCCCAGCTTGCTTTGATCTGTGATCTTGCCAAGCTTAGTCTCCCAAGTAGCTAGGATTTCACGCATGAACCGCTAAAGCAACAACATTAAAGGGTGCAGAAACCATCACTCCTAAACTTCCTCTTTTACCTTTGCTAGGAGGGCCTCAGTTGGCTGAGGCTCAAAGCTGTAAGAACCGATGGAGCATGTGTGGATAAAGAGCCACTCTCTGGACTTCTCATTCCTGGGAAGCCAATGGCAGTAGAGACTTGGGGAGGTTGGTTCCTGAGTAACCTTAGAGTGCTAAGATCTAGGCGTAGGAGTGGATTAGCCTTGTGTAAAAGTCCTCGCCCTTTGATTTTGCTGGATAATTACTGGTGTCCTCTGAGGGAGAAGAACTTTAAAAATACTGAGGTGCAGGACCCAGAGATTCTGAGGTAATGAGCTGATATTATAGGGTGTGGCCCACGCCGTTAGTGACAAGTCCAGAAGACTACGGGGCCTTCCTCCCAGACCCAGGCAATTGCCATACCACCTGTAATCTGGCTGCCGAAGGCTTGCCCATTTTACATTGGAACGTTTTACAAAGAAGAAACAGAAAACGGCTGACCCCAGGGTAGATATTTCACAACTGCTGATTGAATTCTCATGGTCGAATATTACAGCAGCAAGCCTGTTTCTGAACAGTGATGAGGCAGATGGACGACATTCAAAGATGGAACTGTGATGCTCATACATGAGAAATGCTAGAACAGCCGTCATAAGTGATTTCACCTGATCTCTGAAAGGGGACCGTGGATAACTTTAGATGCTGCCACATTATTGTTTTAAGACCAATGTTGGGGTTCACCAACAACTCTTACCTCATGAGGCAGTCTGCCAAAAATGATTAGGAGAGAGGTTACAGAATCAGCTTTCTTTACCCTTTGACACTCTTGCAGAAGATGACTTTAAAATCAAAGTTAATTGTTGACTCCTACCTGTAATTCTAGCTACTAAAGAGACTGAGATCTCAGGATCATGGTTCAAAGCCAGCTGGTGCAGGGAAATTCTATGAGACTCATCTCCAAAAAGCTGGGAGTGGTGCTATGGATTAGGTGGTAGAGCATTAGCCTTGAGTTCAAGACCCAGGACTGGCGCACGCACACACACACACACACACACACACACACACACACACACATACACACAGGAGTCCAGGATGTCAGGATGTTGTAGTCCTAAAGTTTGGATGGAAGCAGCCCCAAGCCCTCTGTCCTTCTTTCTCTCACCACTTCAAACCTATGGAGATCAGGGTTAGAGTAATGGTCCCACCTTGCTAAATGATTTGTGTCCTGTTTCTCAGTAGAGTAACAGTTTTCTTCAATCATACTTTTTCGCTACCTTTGCAGCCAAGATTTGTTTTGGCCCCCAGCAGTGGAATCACGGACCTTGTTACTTACTGCATTATTCTGATGGCATCTTAAAACTTTAATGATGTGGCTTCAGGAATTATGAAATTTCATAATATCCTACATTCATCTCAGAAAGCACATATCGTTTGTATATAGTTTTCAATAATGAAGCCCTCACAATTTTCACAGGATATTTCATTAGTTAAAGAATGAATATATGTATTTCTCCTTCTAAAAGTTTAGTGTCCATTTATCATTTTCTGAGATTGCTCATAATTTTTTTCACAAGTTCCAAATTTAAATTTATTACGCCATTAGAAACACATGCATACAAAATGCTTTCTTGTCAGAATATGTAATAAGAGTTTTGTAACAGATAATACTCTTACCAAAGCAATAGCAAATATAATACCATCAGGAACTAGTACTGCCCCTTTAAACAAAAGAGCATGTTAATGAAACTCATTGATGTTATAGAAATACACAATAATGATAAGGATAGTAATAATTCCCAGAGAAACTACTGTGTTCCAAAGATTATGCTAATTACGTGACAACCATTATCTAAGTCTCTTGGGTAGAGTGAGGTTAATATTGTTGATAGAATTACATCTGTGATGGTTAATTTTAAATAACAACTTACTTGGGCTATATCATTCCGTAGGGGAGGGTTAAACAGCAATGTAAATGTTGTCAGAAGAACCTTGTTTGTATTTCATGTTTATATAATTAGACTTATTTAATCTAAAGAACATAGATTCCCACCCCCATCTGATCAGCTGAAGATCTTTGGGATCAAAGGAAGAAGAAGGAATTCTGTTTCTAGATGGCCTTTAGATTGCAACTATAATACCAACTCTTCCTGGGATTTTTACCCTACAAATTTTGGATTTGCCTGTTCCTCAGTCACATGAGATACTTTTTTAAACAAAACCTCTCTGTTCTTATATACATACTTTATTTGGTTCCATAGGAACCTTGAATAACAACAATAATGATAATATAGGTATTTTCTTCCCCAGGACTGGTACTTGGTTGGAATTCAGGCTGGTTGTGGATTTTGAGCCATGCCTTCAACCCTGCTTTTTGCTGGTTATTCTGAAGATAGAATCTAAAGAACTTTTCTGCCAAGTGTGGCTTCAAACCTCAGTCCTCTAGATCTCAGCCTCCAGAGTGACTAGGATTACAGGTATGAGCCACTAGGGCCCTGGATAGACTCTATTTTTTTTAATTTTTATTTTTGCCAATCCTGGGGCTTGAACTCTGGGCCTACCACTTGAACCACAGCTTCATTTCTGGCTTTTTTTTAATTGTGAAAATACTGTCATTTCTGGCTTTTTGAAGTTTGTTGGAGATAAGAGTCTCATAGACCTTCCTACCCAGGCTTGTTTTGAAACTTCAATCCTCAGGTCTCCCCCTCCTGAGGAGCTAGGATTGCAGGCATGAGCCACCAGCACCTAGACAGACTCTATTTTTAATGCTTTCAGTTTAAACACAATTCTTCTGAAGAATGCACTGGTATTTTCCCCCACCATCTGGGGTCTTTCCAGTGAGTGTTTTGCTACTCTATATATGTGTTTGGATGAAGTACATGGGTTAAATACAAAGTTACATAAAGCAGTCAGAGGATGCAAAGGATAAAGATGAATTAAACCAACAGTCTCCCAAATTCATACCCTGTGTATGTCTGTACTTCTATGTGCACAAGTCCTATTTTTCAGCTTTGAAGACAGTTATGTTTAGATCCTTTACACACTGTAGTGTCAGACGAGGAAGGCTCAAGAGTATACTGATAAAAGATGTGTTTTTGTTCTCCACAATATACAAAGACAGTAGGCTATCCTATCTTATTGTGACACTTTAAAGGTATTAATAATTTTCTTCATCACGAAAACTGTTTATGTGAGCCAAACACCAATAAAGGGTTCAATGACCCAGAGAAGCACTTGTCTTACCATCATGTAATTAATCAGACTGATGTAGTCTCTCTGAAATAATTAGTTTATAAATTGCTCAAATTAAAGTACCTATGGCGCAAATGAACCTTTTTGGCATAGAAGTGAAAACTTTCCACATGATAGATTCCTTTTATGCTGGTAGTGCTGAGGACTGAAACATGTTAGGCAAGTACTCTAGCTTCTCCCCAACCCCAAGTGCTGAATATTTCCCTTTAAAGTAAATACTTTCTAAATTTTATAGAAAAAAAGAGAAACTTCAGACACATTCCGAAGTATCTATATCTGATTTTTTTAAGTTCTGTTGTCACTTAATAAATTATATATCTCTCCCATCTCACAAGCCACGGCTAGATTCAAAGTATTCTCTATATATTTTTGGCCCAGTAAAATAACCAACAGTATGATTTATGAATAACATAGTTGTTTTCTTAGTATTTGTATTTGAAGTGAAAGAAAAAAACCCTTCATCTTCAAGGCTTCTATTTTTTTCCAAGTTTATACATGACAAAAAATGTTTCAATAAAACATATCTTCTGCAAAGAAGCTTCACAGTAATTTTTTTAGTATATGAACAAATGTAAAAAGGTAATACATAAAACAATGAGATTTTTAAATAAATATTTCTTTGTGGCTGTACTATAAAGTAATTGCTACAATAAAATCTCACAGAAATTGTCAGTTTATGTATCAGAACATGAAAGATATTTTCCCATTTATTTAATTATACAGAACAACATTTTTCATCACAGGAAGCAATGACATTTTCTCTATTTCTCAAGTTCTAAATTTACAAATGCAGTAAAGGGCAATAAAAATTTTGTTCAGACAATAAACAATAACATATCACAATAGTAGTAATATTAATAAGAATAATAGAAATTAATTTTTAGAGTTAGGCCTAGGCAGTATTAAAAATGCTATACACACACTAATATTCACATGAGCTCTTTGAAATAGTTCCTTTTAAATTAACATAATTTATAAACTTGATTTAAAAGTGTATTTTTAGAGAAGTTTTATATTTGCAGGGAAATAGTCGATACTAGAAATAGTTCCCATATTCCCAAATCCACTATGCTCAATCTTTTATTAACATTTTGCATTAATGCAGTATGCTTGTTACAATTACTAGCTCAATAATGATAAGTGACTATTAACTAAAGCCTCCCACTTCAGTTGTATCTGGATCTTTATATTAGTTTCTTCTGCTTCTTGTTGTGCGATTGCTAATATATACATATATATGTATATTACAACTAATTAATTCTTTAATAGTTATTGGATACTATCTCTCATTTCTTTCCAATTCTTTTCCTTCCTGAATTTCAGGTGAGCATTCGTATTGACATAACCCCAAGCACACACATTCTTGAAAGGGGCTTTGATTTTTAGCATGTCTTTTTCCATACGTCATTAAAGTTTTTAATCACTTCTATTATTTGCCTGTTCTAATTTTCTAGGTACTTTTCCATTAGAACTTTAGAGAGAATAATTATAATTATTTCAAAATCCTTGTCTAGTAATCCTAATAACAATGTTTATCTTTTTCACATCTGGTTCTGATTTTTGCTTTGCCATGAGTATAAAGTTTTTTTTGACATCACTTTATTTGTTGAAATCTGAGTACAATAGGAACTGAAGCCAGTGAGGGAATTTTGCACTTTTTTTTCCTTTATCCACTAAGAGATGGGTGACAGTTAACTTTTGCTATAGCTGTGAGTATTTATCGTCTTTTCCTTGCGTTTTCAGTGTTGCTGAGATTCCTTCTTTCAAGATGACTGCTCTCTCAGTTGTAATTCACCATATTAGCATGAATATATATTCTTAGTATATAGTAATATGAATATGTTACTAGTAGTCATTTGTTATTGGCTTAAATGCAGAGTCTAGATCCTGTCCTTTAGCTTTTATGCTGTGAACTGGTGTTCTACCACTTGAGCCAAAGCTCCACTTGCAGCTTTTTGATGTTTAAGTGGCCAGTTTTGAACCACAGCCCTCAGATCTCAGCTTCCTGAGTAGCTGGGATTACAGGTGTGAGCCACTCTGTCTGGCTCTGACAGAAAATTGTTTTTAGTTTTTAATTTTTTTAATTTCTTTTTTATTGTCAAGGTGATGTACAGAGAGTTTAAACTCACATAAGTAAGGTAATGAGTACATATCTTGTCAAACTTGTTACCCCTTCCCTCATTTTTCTCCTACTTTCCCTCCCTCCCACCTCCCACCCCATCCCCCAAGTTGTACAGATCATTTCCAACATATTGTCTTGTGTATATTGCTGTTGCCTTGGTTTCCCCCTTGTCTTTGTTTTTAATGTACTATGTGATTGTTTTATGTCTTCTTCCCCCTATGGTATATCCCCTGTTGTCACTGTACTTGATTCTGGTACCCTGATATTATATGCTTATTTGAATTAGGGAAGAGAAAGGGAACAGATAATTTTAAAATTCATATAAGAATACAAAGTAGCCAAGCACCAGTAGCTGACACATGTAATCCTAGCTGCTCAGGAGGCTGAGATCTAAGGACCATGGTTTGTAGACAGCCCAGTGAAAAAACTCTATGAGACTCTTATCTCTAATAAACTGCTCAGAAAAAGCTGGAAGTGACACTGTGCCGCTCAAGTGGTAGAGCACTAGCCTTGAGCAACAAGAGGCTCAGGAGCAGCACCCAGGCCCTGAGTTCAAGTCCCAGGACCAGTTAAAAAAATATAAGAATAGCAAGGATGGGGCTGGGAATGTTGCTCAGTGGTAGAGCACTTGCCTTGCAAGCATGAGGCCCTGGGTTCGATTCCTCAGCACCACATAAGCAGAAAGAAAAAAGCTGGAAGTGGCGCTGTGGCTCAAGTGGTAGAGCGCTAGCCTTGAGCTGAAGAGCTGAGGGACAGCGTGCAGGCCCAGAGTTCAGGCCCCACGACCAGACCCCCCCCCAAAAAAAAAAGAAAAGCAAGAAAATATTAAGAAGAACAAGGAAATGTTAAGAAGAAATCTTAAGGAGAACAAAAATAAAGAGACAAAAGTATAAGAATAATCAAATAAATACTAAGATGAACAAGAATTAAGAATATCCAGAATGATAGTTAGGGTTCTGAAGCATGGTGCTATTTGCAAAGAGGAGAAGATACTTCTCTGTCACAATATGAAGCTAGTGTCATGACCCAGCAACTAATAATCTCCAAGAAGACTTCTGTCTGTGTAAAATCAAACCACATAGTTCCTCTCTGTCTACCCGCATCCTTCCTCTCACTTCGGTCAAATTATTATGTCTTCTGCTCACTTACATTTTTCATACTACTGGAGTGGTTTAAAGAGTGGATATACAATTCTCATTTGAATTTAGACTTCAATGTTTCTCAAAAAGAATTCTCTCATTTTAGTGAATATTTTGGATCAGAGATTTATATGAAGCCAACTGAATCTATCACATGAAAATATCTCCCTTATTGGACACTACAGCCATTTCCTATAACAAAACAGTTAGATTGTTCTAAATGTGTGTTATTTCTAGGAATCCAGACTAGCTCAAACTCTAATTTCACAGCCACCAAGTTCAGTTAAATCATCAATCATTTTCTTATACAACAGCATATAAAAGTATAAAGACATTGGTTAAAAAATATCCTAATTTAAAATTCTTTGTTTTGACAATAGAAGATAAAACTAGATTGCAGGCATACGGAACGCATGTTGATGAATTTACTTTAACATCTGTATAAACATATTGGTGCTATTATATTCTGATTATAATTGTGCTTTACATTTGTCATAGGAGAAATGATGCAAATGTCTTGTAAAATCTGTGATTTATAAAGCTCGTGGAGAAGAGACAAGAAAGAGCAAAGGCAAGTAACTTAAAAATCACCATTTTGCACTTGAATCCCCACAAAATGATAAGTGAGACTCTGTCCTCTGACAATTTTTAACAATGATAATAGTCATTTAAGTAGCTCAATACATGGGAAAAATCTGCATCGAGTTTAAGATCATGAATCAATAGGCTACAGTAGCATAAATAATTTAGACTATGGTTCTATCAGTATTTTGTATATTTATGTCTAAACATAAAATTTTAAATCTCAATGAATTAATGGATGATGATGTAGGTCAGAGTTTTAAAAGAGCCTATACTTATAACCAGTTTATCTAATTAGCAAGTGAAAAATAATTAATACACAGGGTACTGCCGGTGGCTCACGCCTGTAATTCTAGATACTCAGGAGGCTGAGATCTGCGGATAGCAGTTCAAAGCCAGCCTGGGCAGGAAAATCCATAAGACTCATATCTTCAACCACCAGAAAACCAGACGTGGTGCTGTGGCTCAAGGGTAATACACTAGCCTTGAGCTGAAGAGCTCAGGGACTGGACCCAGTCCCAGAGTTCAAGCCCCACCAACAACCAAAAAAAAAATCAAATGCTGAATATGATAAGAGCCAAAAATAAACTACATTTTACAGTGAGAGCTTTGAAGAAGCCAGCCACATTGTTGAGTAGACATCATAGAAGACAGTGACTTCAGAAGTATAATTGAGTATAAGTCATTTACATTTGTTAGACTCAGTTCCTCCTACCTCTGGAAGGGGATGGTGTAATAATGTAAATGTGCTTGTCTTGGTTGTTTTCAGAGGGCAGATCATCTATCTAAAAACAAAGGAGAAAGGCAGATAAAGAGTTTTAAAATTACAAAAGAAAACAAAAAAAGATTTTAAGAGGTTAAATCAAAATAAAAATCAACTGGTTGTTTTATTAACACATTATTACAATGCTAGAGGTCCAAAATGTCTCAATACAGTGGTGAGAAGTTTCAATAATTTCATTAGTGAAATAGTCACCATTTCTCCATCCACATTAAATAGCTTGTGCAAATTCCATTTCACCAGAACTGGAAAGAACTTCTTCAATCTTTTTGTAGGCTGAGGTATCAAAGATAACCCCATGATCAAGTGAGACTGTGACAGTATCACAGGTCTACTACTGAAGATCTCAGTGTCTGGCATAAAAGCATTGTCCAACAGATTGAACATTAAGAAGATAATGAAGACTGTAAAAATCAATCAAGCTGGACTATGCAAGTGCTGGTTATTTCCAAACGATGCCAATTTACTAGTAATTTAGTCAGAGGCTGACCTGGCCTAGCTAGGAATAGTCTAAGACGGATGATGTTAGGCTGGCAACTAATTTAAACTCTAAACTCTATATAGCAACTCACGTTGATAGTTCTTGCTTTGTCTGGTGGTCATGTGACCTTCTTCTGCCAATAGACTGTGAAGGAAGTAATGTGCATCATTTCTGGGCCTGTATGGTAAAGGAATACACATGTAGCTTTGCCACTGAACTTTTCTATGGGTTGCATTTTGCCATCCAGGGTGAATACTGACAGAAACATATTAAAGATGATTCTGAGTCCCTGAGAATATGTCTATGACAATAGCAAACCTCAAATGAACACTATGTCAGTAGATTTTATATGAGTAGGAAGACACCTAAGATGTATTCATGAATTATTTTTTTCTTCCTGTTGTAACATATGTCATAACTGTAAATGAGAGTTTTGATCTGATTTTCTATCACCATCCAGCTACACATCTGCTTCTGAGATCCTTAATCTGTGTTGAACATACATTGAAATCCCCAGTGCCAGTGTAAACTAGAGATAGCCCAGCATAGGAAACTCCACAGTTGACACCTTCCTATGGAGAAATCTCTGGGACATGTATTCTAAATATTTTAGTAATTCTTGAAGATTGCATATGCTGAGTTTTAGGCAAGTTCTAAGTGGAATAAATTCAAGTTAGAATCCATAAGATAGTGAGGGTGTCATCATTTTTGGAAAGTGAATGAGTGAACATGAAGAAAAGACATCTCTTTATGTCTTTCATATTCTCATTTGAATGTTAGTTTCCTGAATATTAGTCTTTAAACAATATTATCAAGTTATTTCTTTTCAAAGTGATTTCAATAAAGTACCTCCTTGATAAATTGTTCAAAAAAACTCAAGATTCTGTGGGTTTCCTCACCTTCCATACTTTCCAACTTTGCTTTTGTAGATACAATGAAATAAAAGTCAAAATTCCTACTTGTTTCCTCTACTTAATTTGTTTCAAAAGCAATATTCACACTAGATGATAATCAAGAATGGACAATGATGTATTCCGAATCAAATGCTTTTCTTTCAGAAGCACCCGCACAACTGGGAAATTATCAGATTTCTTGATATGACCTATTTCACACTATAAATCATGTAAAAGAATTTTTATCCACTGGAGTTCATCTTATAATACTCTAACAAAAGAAGAATGCAGGGAGAGAAAAAGTTAGGAGTGTCACTTTTAATTAGGAACCTGATTAGGGCTCTGATTAAAATGTATATTGATTGAAAAATACACAAATAGAATAAAAGAGCTGGCCCTTCTCTAAAGAGTTAAACAATTACCACTTGCTCAAATTGGTTCTGAGGAAAACATGAAACATGCACATAATTTGCATTTAATTGATCTTTACAGAATGAAAAAAACACTATCCCAGTAATAAAATGATTAAAAAACCAAACCTCTTTCACCATTTGACAAGCAGTAACTTGGCATTATTCATTTTGTCGCTACCTCTCCCTGCCTCCCCAAACTCCTTCTGCTACATTCAGCAGGCTTGGTATCAATACAATGGTCTGACAATAAGTATTGTGATTGCAGAAATGGAGGTCTGAGCAAGGTGACTTTTCTTTCCTATTGTGAAGAAAAGAATAACTATAGCAGAGAAGGGAAAATAAGGCTGATCTACCAGCCATGGCCATTCGGCCGTCCAAGTTTAGCATCACAGTACTGGATCCGTAGCGTTCCAGGTCATTCATTTTCTTCCCCTCCCTGCTGTTCTTCCCTCCTCTCCTCTCCTTTCTCCTCTCTTGTTCACTCTTCTCTTCCTCCCTCCCACCCCTCCTCCCTCTCCACTCTGTCTTCTCTCCTCTTTTTGCTTGCTTGCTTGCTTTCTCCTTTTCTCTCTTTCCATTCAGAGCTTCTGTGTCTTGTTACCGAGAAAAGGGGCAAAAGACGAAAGCCCTAGGACAGCAATGTAGTTTGCGAGGTAGTGACATATTGTGGCTGATCTGGTAACCTCTTTGAGGAGCAACACAACACAACAACTCCTCATGGAGCCCGAGGAGAAAGATAACGAGTAGACAGGGAAGCAAGAAAGAAAAAGAGACACATCTGTACACTGACCCCAAAGCATTAGTGGCACATCCTGCCTTGCTCAACTAAGACCTCGCTGCCTGGAGTAGCCCACCTACGATGCTGGTTGGGAAAAATCAACACCTGCAATTCAAGTGTTTGCCCCTGTATCTCTTATTTGCACAGCATGCCGGCAACCACTGCTTGTTTTAGTCTGCTTGCCATACTTTAATACGATGCCCCCTGTTCCATGGTAGCAGCCGCCTAGAATCTTTCGTTGTATCTGAGCCTTAGTTTCCATGGAGATGACCACCTGTCCCTTTCCAGACTCCTCTCCCTAAGACACCACAAAATGAGCTTTGTGAGCCACATCAGGTCTTCTGAAACCATCTGTGGCCATGGGTCTTTTCTTTTCCCCTTATTTACAGATCACTGCACATTCCAATTATGTGGCCTTCTCCGTGTGACTTTCCCTAGTGAACACCACACAGGGCCCAACATGAAAGTGGCTCTGTCTTCCTGTTTAATGATTTGAGTCAATTAATCGTGTGCTTTGGGTGTTGCAGAACTGTCAGTCGCATCGCTATGGAAGTTCCTAAACAATTAGTCTCATTTTTTAAATTAACCCCTTTTGGGGCCATTAAGAAAACATTTACTTACTAGCTACAGTTCACTAATCATACTTCGATTCAGTGTTTTAACATGACCTATATTTTTACTGAAATCACTAAAAAGGAGCACCAAAGCTAATTTAAAATAATTGAAACCACACAGTTTGCTGAAAACTTTATTTTGTGTGTGTGGTTTTTTTTTTAAATAATAGGGTAATAGATAAAAAGCTATGTCTTTTTTTCTAAATGATTAAGATCTAGACATGGAGAGTTCAGGAGAACAAATAAGTTTTCTTTGCTTGAAATATTCTTCACACGTCATTACTTGGCTGGAAGATAGAAATGTCTATATTGTTGTAAGCTATGATTGGGTATAGAAACTTAGGAGTTATATGTATCTATTCTCCTTCCTCCCAACTTGAATAAAATGCATTTCCAGTTCTAGTAGAGCATCCCCAAGATATTCATTGCATCTCTTTATTTGTACTACTCTCTGTGATGGTCCAAAACACTGCACATCTCATTTGTACTAACACAGCCTCATTCTGATTAAAAGTCATCCTGGTTTTCATGTGGTTTTCTGTTCAACATAATCTCCACTAAGCATCCAGGCTTATTCTTTTGGAAATGAAAAGCAGATCTCATCTCTTTCTGCTCAGAGTATTTCTATTCCCCCTTTGTACTTAAAGGGTGAAACCCACAAATGACCTCTCAGCTCCTGTGGGACCCCACTATCTCCATCTCTCAAATGCTTCATCTCACCAACTCCTCTTCTACCATTACTTGTCTTAGTTCTTTCAAGGTCAATTCTTTTCTTAATATTGACCTGACTATCTGGAATATTCTTTTCCATTCCAGCAAAATATGTTTCCTTAGAAAGGACTACAATTAGTTCCCCAGAATAAAATGGAATGTGCTGGAAACTTCTTTGATGAAGCTATGTACCATTCCATCATGGCACTGAGCACATTAAGAAAAACCACAACGTAGCGGGTAGGGTGTCCACAAATGAGGGGTAGAAGGGTGAACAAATGCAGTCATCATATTAAATATACATCATGCAAAACCTTGAGAGAACCATGCATAACTTGAGAGAAGGGAGGGGGAGGAGGAAAATAGGGGAAAACAATGGGAGGGATGATATTGATTAAGATGCACTGTACTCATAACCTGATTTATAGAAATGAGACCACTTTGTACAACTACTTGATAATTTTCAAAAAGAAAAAACTAATTAGAATCAACAATAATAAAAGAAATGAGATTGTACATGAATGTGTCAGAGTAAAAACATAGTCTTTCAATGGTGCATATTTAAATGATTCTAAAGCAAATGTCTCTTTCCAGAGTTATTTTACATGCATACTTTGCATGATTGTCAGTATATACACATGAATGTGTGTTTGTAAACTTTATGTTAGTCCCAGTATATGTATATATATGTGTGTGCATGACATGCGTCTGTGTACTGACAAGGTCTTTCTTCCTATACCTGAATCTCCACATAGTCACACAAAAGTCTGCTCTCCAAACAAATCTTTAGAAATTTGATTTCACCATGTGACACCAAAGGAGGATATTCTTAGGAGAGGATAATAAGGGCTCAATAGCTATGTGCATATAAAACGATGCTTATCAAAATGAGCTCCAAGAAATGGAAACAAGAGGTTTAGGGTTTTTTTAATGTTACTTACTTTTTGTAGCTTTCCCCCCCTGTTTTTCTCTTTTTGTCATTGTTTTTTATTTATGTATATTTTGCCTTATCTGTATGTTTATCTGATTTGGGGAGGAGGAGAAGCACAGAAATGGTGGGACCAA
>NW_012267228.1:5701296-5702959 GCF_000151885.1 Dipodomys ordii
TAGTCATTGTCCTTTCCATACACAGATAATGAAAAGGTTTTCACCTTCAGGCACTTCCTTTTCCTTCAACTTTTTTTCTCTTGTCAGTTTCTCCAACTTTCTGTTCTTATTATCAGAATAGATAACCTGACAGTTTACAACCGAACCTACACATCTTCTTGACTCTTACTTTTATGTTTGAAAGGAACTATTTGGACTACTGATGAAGAGAGTTTGCCAAAAGGCTAGTGACCTGCATTTTTTGAGCAGAATAGCAATCACAGTTTGCCAAAGGCACAAAAAATGTTAGTGATTTATACAGTCTACCAAAAGCTCAAGGTGCTGTTTCTTAGGCCTTATTTTATTTTGCTCTGCCCAAACTGGATGCTCTATATAGAATCAATGAAGCAAGAAAAATAAAGCCAAGAAAATGAGCAATTTCCTATGATAGATGTCATGAGGGTCACCCAGAACACTGGGACAAACTAAATTACTCTATGCTAGAACACAGTGTAGACAGACATGCAAATTAGGCAAAATCTAACAACATACTCAGCTTATTATCCTTCAAAGATCCAAAAGCCTCCAGCATTAAAACATTGGAAATATTCAGATTATATTTGTACTGAAAGAAGTATAACTAATAGGAAATGTTCTCATCTGGCTCCTTCATATCTAAAATGTTAAAAACATTTTACGTTATCGAGTATTACAGAGCTATAGTTACTTGTAATAGGAGGATAAAAGCCACATGATATCTAAGCTTTTTTTCATCAAATCTTGCAAATAGAAATTCCTATAGTTCTTTTCATCTAAAATTTAGAATTTAGATCCCAGGCAACTACTACCCAAATTCATTTTCTATGTAGGATTAATGGTAGATTCTGCTCTTAACTTAAAATCTTGTTTGGAAGCCAATGTAAATATAAATGGCAAATCTGAGACAAGATGCAGGACAACTTTTCATATATAGGACTTGTCTAATATTCCACAAACAACTAACCATATATATAAATTCTATGACATGATTTATTTTATAACTATTTTAAATTAATTTATATAACATTTTGAGTATTGAAACTAGAATTACTAAAGTTTCATATGCATACTGCATATGCATTGGAAATAACCAAATCTATGTGATATTTTTATTATACAAATGAAATAAATGTGACCAGGACATGTAGATTGTACATACTCATTAACTCATTGATTTCTTGTCCCATTCTCTATCAGAGAGAGCATAAATATGGACCTTGGGTGGTTGAACACTGAAAAATGTCAGTATTGAATATATGCTTGGACAGATTAAAGCCAAGTCATTTGAAAAGCAATCTGATAAGAGAGACGAGGCCAATTATTGATTATGAAAGGCAATCTGTAATAAGGAGACTATGACTTGTCGAGTAACTCAATATCTAATGGGTATAATGAAAGTTTCACTTTCTTCTATTGTTATTGTAAAGGTGATGTACAGAGGGGTTACAGTTACATAAGTTAGGTAAGGAGTACTTTTCTTTTTGAATGGGGTCACCTCTTCCCTTATTTTCTCCCAGTTTTCCCCTCCCCATCCCTCTCTTCCAAGTTTTCCCCTTTTAACAGATATTCCACAAGACATTTTTTTGAGGGGGTCCAGTCGTGGGGCCTGAACTCTGGGCCTGGGTGCTGTCCCTCAGCTCTTCAG
>NW_012267228.1:5707272-5710387 GCF_000151885.1 Dipodomys ordii
CTTTTTGTCATTGTTTTTTATTTATGTATATTTTGCCTTATCTGTATGTTTATCTGATTTGGGGAGGAGGAGAAGCACAGAAATGGTGGGACCAACGGTAAACTAATTCAGCAATGATGCCAACTAGACACTGTTGAACTATACAATTTGTGAGGGAGAGGAGTTGGGAAGGAAAAAAACTGGGAGAAAATAAGTGAGGGGGTGGTACTATTCAAAAAGAAATGTACTCAATACCTGATTTACATAATGCTAACCCTCTGTTCATCACTTTTACAATAATTTTTTTAAATCAACCATGTATGTTCATGAAAAGTTTTGGAATAGGTACCTGATCAGCAATTAGAAAACTAAAGCTTAACCAAATGTGAATAGGATGCAGTTCTACTAGAGGACTTACAAAATACTTGTTGAATCTTTTAAGGATATTTGGACGTTCAATGTTCTCTAGTTAGAGGATAATAAACAAAGGCTGTAAGAGACCATAGAATGGCAAAGGGTCATTTTGTACAGAGCTCAGGGAATTGGGAATATTAATAAAGAGAGGTTGAAAGGTAAGCAGAAGAGAGATCCTGAGTGACTCAGGAAGTTAAATCGTGCCACAACTGAACTCAAATGGTCCCAACTCGTCCATTTACAATAATACTTGTTGTATGGCTTTATAGACATAATATAATCCAAAATCAAAATGAAAGATAAAGAAAATGAGGTCAGTGAGATTGAAAATAACACATAATAAAAGAAAATTGCATCTTCTTGCAAAACAGCTGGCATGCCAACATTTACAAATCTACTAGGCCCAGCAATGTTGTAAAGCAGACATGGCACCTTACAGTTACCTATGAACCATGCCAGCATGGTTGGAGTGAAGAAATGGGATAGAATTTGTTTATCCATGGAAATTTGCTGCAAGAAAATGGGGAAAAATTATAGAGAAGAATCAAATCAAAACTCAGATAGGTGGCAACTCCAGGATGAAGAGAAAGACGGAAAAGACTAATTTCCTTTCAACTTCTGCTTGACAAAAGATTTATTCAGGATCAAAAGGCCAAATAATCAGTGTCAGCCATGCAGTGAAGGTGGTTATCAGAGTTTTCAGATTCATATCTCAGGGAATGGATTTTCATATTCAATTGCTACATTTTAGCAGGAAAACATTCTTTTTTTTCCCCAGCATCTTTTGTTTTCTAGATAATCTTATCATCATCTAGCCCAGACTATTCCTTGAATTCAGCCTCCTGAGTAGTGTGATTATAGGTATGTGCTACCATACCTGGCTTCATCATTCTTGAAAGTCAATAAATACCTACACTGGCAGTATCCCAGTTCAAGATTCAGTGATCTCAAGACTGGGACAAATGACTTGATTCTCTCACTGTTCTCCCTCTCTAACTTCTAGTGACCTTTCTACGCTAAAAATCTAATGATTTTTAGCTCCTCAGTGTCTCTTTCTGCTGGCCCTAGGATACAGTCCAAGCTCTTTGGCCTGTCCTTAAAATTCTCCTAGGGATCTGGCCTCTGCTTCTCTCTCTAGTCTCCTACTTGTTCCTCCTTCATTTCTCAGTTTCCTCTCTAGCCATCCTGATAGGAATCCCTCTGCTAGTGGTTGTATGTTTCCTATTCTTCAGGATAAGCTTAAACAAAGACCTTCCCAGAGCACCCAATGTCTACTCCATGTTCCTCCTCTGTGATCCCAAGACATCCATCACGGTCCATCCATTGCCACTTCTGACATGTCAGCCAGCATGTTATGAGAGCTCCTGAGGGTAGGATCTTGCCTGATTTGTCTCTGTGGCCAGAGAAGTTAGCTGAATTCCAGGCAGTAGTTGGTTTCTTATTATTAATTAAATGATCACAAGATAATTCTAACAGCTACTCTAAATTGAATACTTTTCCAGTGCCAGTTCTTTGCTAAATATTTTATGTTCTTTTTGGGACTTCATCTTCAAAGTAGCTTCGGGAAATAAACAATCACTTTTAGGTTTTCAGAAGATATAACTTGGGTTCAGAAAATTTAAATTTTTTTATCACCAAGTAACTGATACGGTTTGAAATTGGAGCCAACTCATGTTGTAAAACTGCAAGAAAATATTCAAAAACATAACTAAATAAAAAAAAAGGCTTGGGGCATAGCAGAAGTGTTAGAGTGTCTAGCAAGAATGAGGCCCTGAGTTCAAAACCCAAATATTACCCAAAATAAAGGGAAAAAGAGAGATTGCCACTTCTCCATTTATCATCAGCATCAGCATCATCAGTATCACATCATCAACAACAACAACAAAAACCTCACTTTATTGAGAATTTTCTATTCAAAGAGCATTATGCTGGAAGTCCAGCTGATTGTTTGCCCATCATAGCCTGGTCAGCTTGGACATTGTAATGATGTAAGTTGAGAATCACAATCTGGATTTGCATATAAGAATTTCTTATCTTAACAGATTTTCAAAACTAATCCATAGCTGTAAATGCCTGAATGACATCTGAACTATAAGCTCTATGTCAAAGTTGAACCTTGAACCTTTTGATTCCAGGATCCCTGTGCCAAGTATTCAAGGATCTCATACTATTGTGTGTGTGTGTGTGTGTGTGTGTGTATGTGTGTGTGTGTGCACTTGCATGTTTCTATGCTACACACTAGAACACATATGAGAGATGTCAGTTCCTATTAGAAAGAGAAGGCCATGTTTTTACAGATAATAAGATACGGGCACTGGTGGCTCATACCTCTAATCCTAGCTCCTCAGGAGTCTGAAATCTGAAAATAGCCAAGTGAAGCCAGCCTGGTCAGGAAATGGAGATGCTTATCTCCAATTAACTACCAGAAAACCAGAAGCAGTGCTGTGGCTCAAAGTGGCAGAATGCTAACTTGAGCAAAAAAGCTAACAGACAGCCCCTAGGCCCTGAGTTCAAGCCCCACAACTGACATACACACAAAAAAGGAAAGAATTAGCATAGAGACTACATATCAGTATTCCCATGGCCTATTTCAAGTTTTCATATGTTTCAACTACAAAGTTGTCTGATAGTCATTGTCCTTTCCATACACAGATAATGAAAAGGTTTTCACCTTCAGGCACTTCCTTTTCCTTCAACTTTTTTTCTCTTGTCAGTTTCTCCA
>NW_012267228.1:5711943-5727293 GCF_000151885.1 Dipodomys ordii
TGCTGAGGAATCGAACCCAGGGCCTCAGGCATGCTAGGCAAGCGCTCTACCACTGAGCCACCTTCCCAGCCCTCCAAAAGACATTTCTAAATAGACATTTTAATGCCAAGTAAGTGCATTTATGTGTATATGTATGTCTTCATTTGTAATACGTAAATTCTATTTTGAAAAATGGAAATGTGGTAAGCATTCTAATATGTGTGTACATATATAATAACGTAAATCCTATTTCCTTAAATAGAGATGTGCTGAGCATTCCAGTAGTGTCACATTTACTTAAGATCTGGCCAAAAAATATGTTCAGTGAAGTAGGTTAGGCCTACAGAGAGACCAAAGATCCATGTTTTCCCTTATATACCGAAGCTAGATTTACAGTATAACTCATAAGGAAGTACATCGGGTGGTATGCAAGTGTATATGAATCTATTAAGTGACGTAGGTGGATTCAAGGTAGAATGCAAATAGAGTAATGCTTTAGAAAGGCAAAAATCAAAATTCAGCAAAATAAGACATCAGGAAGTGAGTACTTGAAAGGGGCATGGTTGGGTCAAGGGGAAAAGGTTAGACAAAAGAAGGGGAGAAGAGGGGGACACTGAAGACAAGAATCCAATCATATCCTACCCATGAAGGAGAGTGAAGGAAGTGGGGGAGGGAAGGGAAGGTCAGGTGAGAATACCGAAAGGGTTGACACTGACCAAGATATGTCACATTCATAAACTGCTTTGCTAAATGGCGACTCCTATATACAACTACTTAAAGATAACACTAAAAGGAAAAAATGTAGTTACGGAAAAGCACATCTGTACAAACATTTATATAAACTTTGGGAAATGTTCCTCTGGAACAACACACCAGAAAAAAAAGAGCTACTAATGGATTTATACTGTGTCAACCCACGTGGCCTAGAAAAATCTGACTTTAGTAGGGTCTAATCGAGAATCAAGTGGTACGCATCTTAAAAACAATACATCTGTCTTTAATGAATGCTAACTTTTCCAGTTTGAATCCCTGTGAGCCAATTTTCAAACCCCTGCATTGACAATATCATATGACTTTCAACATCTCCTGCGGAAAATCATCAAGTGCTTAAGAGCAAAACTTTGCATGGTTCTTGTTCATGTTTTGACATAGTCCGTCTCACTGAAAAGCCCATTCATGCCTTGAACTTTGGATTTTCTTGCTTCCACCTCCCAAAGGCAGGGATTATAAGTATGAAATCACATGTGGAGGTATTCTGTGTTTTGTGTGTTTAAAGTTTATCCTCAGAAGTATTTAAGTCAAACTAATCTACATTTTAAAGTGTTAAATTTTTAAACTTTAAGAATCTAAAACAAAAAGACAGAAAAGAAAGCTTAAAGAAAGAAAAAAAAAAAGGATCATTTCCCAGACAGAAGTGGAGGTGTGGCTCAAGTGGTAGAATGCTAGCCTTGAATAAAAAAATACTCAGGGACAGTGCCCACAGACAGACAGACAGGCACCTGTATCCATGTCATTTTTATTGTCTGCTAGCGCTGATACTAGAAACAGTTCTGTGACTTGTACCCAGCTCTATCCTTGTCAGTATGCCCCCTCCAGTTCTTTTTATTCACATTTAAAACTTTGCAAATCATCTATCTTATTCAGAAGAAAACCAACGTCTTTATCACAACCCAGAAGATCTTATGCAATCAAATGTTTATATTTTCACATCCTCTGTTAATCTACTCCAGCTCATTCTTTCCAGATATGTACCCTGTACCTATACTCTGGACTTAACATCTTTGCTCTAAATATCCTTGAGGCCTAGGACATCCTCTATGAAAGAGTTGCATCTTTCTTCCAAGCAAGTCATCTCTAACCCCCCCGCCCATCACCTTTTTTAAAGTGTTAAGTTATTACAGTAGCTATAGCAAATACCATGCGGCCATGTCGTTTAACTGACAGCAATCCATTTCTCTCGGGGCTGAAAGTTTCAAGATCAAGGCTCTAGCAGATTTAGTGTCAGGAAAAGGCTTGATTTCAGGTTCACAGGTTGCATTGTCTCACAGTATGCTAACAAAGAGAAGGGACAAATGAGCTCTCCTGGGTCTGCTTTATACGGGCACTGATTCCACCAGGGCCAGCTCTGCCTTTATAACTGAACCATCTCCCAGATGGCTCTCCCTCTCCAAGCCCTCCCAGCATTAGGTTTCAACATGTGAGTTTGGGACAGATCTGAATATTCAGACCACAGAAGTATTGACCATTTTCCCATCCTAAACCACGATTTATATAACCCGGTTGATGTTTTTAGACAATCTGTCCTGTGCTCTCCTTGCTCTGTGTTCTATACTGAGAGGATCCCTTCACTGGGCTGTGTTGAGTTTAGAAATAAGCATCACCATGGTTGCAAAAGGTCTGCTTGTTTTGCTAACTTTTATGTTATTTTCGATTATTTTTGTGCAGAAACACAATAAGTTCAATAGAATTTGTATGTGACAAAGTAATCTATTAAAACTGATTTTTTTTCACAGATACAGGAAAGGACTATTTTTACTCTGTTGACTCCTACCCATTTTCCACTATCATGGAAGACAACTAAAATTCTGTGCCCTTAAAATTTAAGGGTAAATAGCATGAGAGTACTGGACTCCATGGGAATTGCCTATGCTAACACAGTGAAGAGGAGGGACAGAGGCTAAAGGAGTTATAAAAGAGCAGGGTGGAGAATAGAAGGCAAATATTGTTACTTTGTCATCAACAGATAGACATTTTATAGTCTCAAATCATGGATTCATAATTTTGGAACTGCTCCTTCATAACTTCAAGGACTCTGGCAAGCTACACGACATTTCTAAACTCTAATTTCCTTGGAATAAACTAAGGATAACATTACCAACATCAGCGAGCTGTGTCTTCATTGTGTTACATGGAATTACAATATGCAAAGCATCTAGTTATTACTGGCACTTGACAGGCACTAATAAGTGGTAATTCTTATTATTATTATTGCCTTTATTACCAATTTTCTCAGGAGCGGATCGAGCTAGCAATGTTGTGACTCAGTACTCTTCAATCATTTCTCTATTAGTCATTGTTATTGCATAACAAGCAATTATAAAAATCTCCCCAGTATACAACTATCTGCATTTATTTTATTTTTGCTCACAAGAATGTAGTCTGCATGAGGTGTTTTGGCTGTGGGTTGTGGGGCAGGAGTAGCTGTGGCTTATAATCCAGTCAGCTACCATGGCTATGATTCAGAAACCTCCTGATTCCTCCAGGCCCATAAGCCAAATGGGCATATGCCCTTCTCATGACAATGGAGAAATGAGAAGACAGTAGGTCCCATTGCAAGAATTTTTCAAACCCTACTTTCTAGTCTTGAGCCAATATCCAGTTCAGTACGGCAGATCATTTGGATACACAACAGGCAAGCCTTTTGTGAAAATTTTGACAACTGATTAGGTCAAGTACATCAGAGATGCAGGGCAATTGGGACCAATATTTCAACTTTCAGCAAAATCCTGGACTCAGAAGAAGACAGCTAGTAAAGGTTCAAAGAATGTCCCCTTCATGCCACATTTTTTTGTTTTTGTTTTTTTGTTTTGTGCCAGTCCTGGTACTTGAACTCAAGACCTGGGACCCTATCCCTGAGCTTTTGTGCTCAAGGCTAGTCCTCTACCACTTCGAATCGCACTGCTAATTCTGACTTTTGGGTAGTTCATTGGTGATAAGACTCTCACAGACTCTCCTGCTCAGACTGGCTTTGAACCATGATCCTCAGGGACAACTCAACAGTCCTGAGTATGTAGGATTATAGGCATGAGCAAATTATGTCTGGTGACATGCTACATATTTTAAAGCAAAATGGAGTCCCACATTGGATGCTAAAATTAAATGGGCAGTATGCATTAATAGACATTTCTGTAATTCCCGAGTTTACTATGTCAAAACAACATTGAATGTGATAACAATAGCCACAAAAATAGCTCAATTGCTGAAATTATTTCCTTGGGCCATGGAAGAAAACAAAATCCAGTAAAATACTTAGTACTACTATTATTAAGTCACAGGTTCAAGAAATGTACATTGATCAACTAACTTATACCAAACAGCAGGGTATATTAATAGGTAGATACAGGTTAGCACAGGTTGTAATTATAAAAGAAAAGAGATTTTAGTGAAAAGGAGGAATTAAACTATAAAACATGAAAGTAATGCAAAGTAGAAACGAAAAATAACAAAGAAGGTACTGAAAGATGGAGCAATTGCTCTGATTGAAAAGATGTGGCATGCATGTTAGATAAATTAATTTTTAAAAGCCATGAAGATAGATCTCAAAGTTAAGTTGATGGTGTACCAAACTTTGAGGCTGTGACATCATTTCCTGATAAACAATTCTAAGTAACTATGGGGTTGTTAAGCTTGCTAAGAAAAAGCAAAACCTAGCCTCTGAAAAATGAACTCCTTTGAATGTGATGCTAGACAGGGAAAAGAATCAGTACAGAACTCAAATGCAGTGATAAAAGATCTGCATAAGTCATCTGATTCAGTGCAGCTATTATCCGTAAGTCATTATTTCCTGCAGGCCAGTAATAATTTTATTTGGTTGGATAATCACACACAAGTTGATGTTCTAGATGAGTATTTTTCATTTCACCTAATGAGGAGCCGGAGAGGAAATTCATTTTTGTCCAATGAAAAGTGCTTAGAAAAACATTCTCACTTTATTTTTATAAGGTCAATCTTGGTAAAATAGACAGAAAATTGTGTGTTTGATTTAGTGTTATTGGACCATTAGAAATTAGCCAACCCATGACAGATTAGGTTCCTTGCTAAGAATTATTAGCCACCTTTTACAAACTTTTTCTGTTTTTCTTATTCTGGTATACAGACACATGCATTGTGAATATTTAGTAATCCAAAAAGTAAAATCCTGAGTCTGTGAGCACATTTTTTCCAGTTTTCTCTATTTTGTGTGTTAAATAAAGAATAAAATGTCCTGAGTTTACGTCAGTATGATGGTAGGTAACAATACTTTGTGTAAGGGAAGGATGGTTCCTAACAAATTCATTGGCATAGTTAAGTTATACAAACTTCAGACAAAATCAGATGGAAAATAACTGAAAACACATTAAATATTTAGGTATAATTCTTCTACTAACTAGTATGTCCCTTAGATTTAAATGTTTTAATCTGTCAGTATGTAAAATCTGTGCATTCCTAAAACTGTCTATAGATCATATCTTGTTTTTCACATCACTTGCATAATCACATTAGAATTAGTTTAGCTCCATCGGAAAGTACCTTTCACTATCAATAGTTCACTACAATTGGGTGAAAATATTCTTCCCTTGTTGTTTTGGTAGTCATTGGCAATGTGAAGTTGTTAAGCTGCTTTATGCAAAATGTTAACTGATTGGAATATGACCTCTTTGGAGTACAAATTTCAATATATAAGTGGATAGTTAACTGACAATCAAGAACTACTTTATCTTCATCCTGACCCAATTCTTTGGAATAAACCATTGGCTTCTGTGTTCAATAGTTTCCATGGGGATCACATTTATAAATATATCTTATTTTTATTTTGAAGAGATTTTTTTTTCGTTTACTGGATTCTCTCCCTTAGTACTTGTATTCATGCTGGTTCTTGGCTGCAATCAAGACACTCTATCTCACTCTGAAATAAATTAATTTCTCTTCATGGAACTGGCTAGTTCAGTGGAACATTAAGAGAGCTAAGCAATTATGTCTAAGGTTACAAAACCAGGAAAATGACAGCCCTAGATCACTCTCAGATCTTATGTAGTGAGAATACTACTACTATGAGAGAGATAATACTGTGAGAGAGATAATATATGAGGGAGAGAGATAGAGACACAGAGCATCACACAGAGAGACAGAGCAGCATACAGAAACAAAGAGAGAAGGAGAAGGAGGAGGAAGGGAAGGAGGTGAAGAAAGAAGATGAAGACAGAAGGAGAAGGAAAAACAGCAACTGTAACACCAGAGAAGGAAGAAGAGAAGATAAATGAATTCTTTATGGCTTCTCTTTCATATATATCTATATCTCTGTATCTTCTAGATATATATCTACATATACATAGACATATATCACAGTATCTATGTATATAATGATCTATATCATAGAGGTATAGATCTAGATAGATATCTTAACTACAAGGCCAGCAGGAAAACATTGCTCACTCTCATTTGATTTTTCTGGTCTTAGAGCCTGAATTCTACCTTGGTGCTAATGTTTTCACACAGTTTACTTACTCAAGGCTAGCACTCTACCATTTGAGTTTCCTCCAGTCCTATTTTTTTGCTGATTAAATGGAAATAGAGGGCTGGGAAGGTGGCTCAGTGGTAGAGTGCTTGCCTTGCTTGCATGAGGCCCTGGGTTTGATTCCTCAGCACCACATAAGCAGAAAAAGCCAGAAGTGGCGCTGTGGCTCAAGTGGTAGAGTGCTTGTCTTGAGCTGAAGAGCTGAGGGACAGCGCCCAGGCCCAGAGTTCAGGCCCCACGAAGGACGAGAGAGAATGAGAGAGAGAGAGAGAGAGAGAGAGTAAATGGAAATAGAGTCAGAGTCAGACTGCTCTGCTCTGGCCAGCTTTGCAGTGTGATTTTCCAGGTCTTAGCCTCCTTTGTAACATGGATTACAGACATGAGACACTGATGCCTGCCTTACATTTTTAACTCTTACTGTTATAATTGAATCTTTCTTCTCATCATGCTTCTTAAGTGGTAGAATTTCTCATATGTAGAAAAGGGATGCTGACATGAATACCAAATGCAGCTTACAGCTAGATAAATACCCTGTTTGTTTTTATCACTATGGTGACCAGATTTCTGACAGCAAAAAGTTAAAGGAAGAGAGATTTCTACTGCTCAGGCTTTTGAGGTTTCACTCGAGGGTGTACTGGAGCAGCTCACACAACAGGAAGCAGAGCTGAGCAGTATCAGGAAAGTTCCAGAGGAAGTTTTAGGCCTCAAGGACATTGCTCCTCCACTGTCCTATTTTCTCCCACTAGACCCCAGACCCCACCTTCCAAAGTTTTACCACTGCCTAATAAGATATTGAAATTTCAAATCCACCCATGAATTAAAACAGTCATTACCTCAGAACCTCCAGGATAAGAGCCATCATCATAAACACACACCCAGGAGTGTGCTGTATTGATCGCTCCTAGGGGTTTCTCAATCTACTCAAGTGGACCAGGGAGATTCACCATCACAAACACCATTTGTAAACTTGATACATACAAGAGCTTACAGCCACGATACAATAAATTTGCCTATAGAGTCATAACACAAGGACAGAAAAAAATATAAAAACAATAACCCAAAAAATAGAATAGGAGACAAGACGCTAAACCTTTTATCCTACTTGGGCGATTCACAGTGCCAAGCACAGTGCTCTCAAAAATCCTACAGCAAAGCAAACTTGAAAGTTAGACTCGGAATTTTCTAAACTTTCTGATGACAGAATTTTTTTAAAGATTGCTTTTATACCAGTGACAGTAAGGAAACATCCAATATCTGCCTATACACCTACCATCTTCCTCCTAACATAAACACTGCCCACACATCTACAATATTCCCAGGATCTTGTTCACTCAGGGTCAGCATCATTTCTAGCCCTAGGCTTGGGTCTTACCTGATGCCAGTAAACACTGTGCTCTTTTGCTAGTGATTGGTTGCAATGGGACAGGTGGCACATTCCTAGCCAATCAAATGTGAATGGAGCACACACTCAGCAAACAGGACCTAGACTTGACAAATAGGAACACCCTGTGGGTGAGAATGTATATTAGGGCAATGATTACTGGAACCAGTATGGAGACCCCTCAAAAACCTAAACATAATAGTCATCCTATGATCCAGTGATTGTACTCGAGCATTCATCTGAAAGACTGCACATCAGCACATAACAAAGGCAACTGCACACTTACATTTACCACAGCACAGATCATAAAGGTCAAGTCATGGAAACAGATGCCCCACAACAGATGAATGGATCAAAATCACTCTCTCTCTCTGTCTCTCTCTGTCTCTCTGTGTGTGTGAGTGTCTCTCTCTCTCTCTCTCTCTCTCTCTCTCTCTCTCTCTCTCACACACACACACACACACTAGAATTGTATACAGCCATTGACAGAAAGCATTAAATTATGTCCTTTTCAAAGAAATGGTTACATTTGAAAAATAATATACTGAGCAAATTAAGCCATACCCACCCCAAATGACAAAGGCACACATATTTTCTCCTATGTGGATCTTAGATCCAAATTACAACCTCCCATATAATCACACATAAAGGCATATATTTTTACACATATTTAGTTGACTAAAATGTAATATATACGGAGTGAATCTCCATGGAAATACACCTTTTGAACAGATAACAGACAGTTTAACAAAATAATTATCAGGAAGCTGAAACCAAGATTGTAAGAAGAAGGCTAATGGTAGGAAGCCAATGAATAAAAAATGAAAGTGGAAAATACAGGCAGAATACTCAAATCACATATGCAATAAAGTGGGAAAGAAATTGGAAATGAGTCTGGGGGAGGGGACAGAGAGAATGGGGGATTATGATGGCAGGCCCTGGAAGATCTGAACACTTAGACTTATTATAGTGAAACCCCATATATGACCTTCTGTGGTTCAAAAAATAAAAAAAAAGTATAAATACATATCATCTTGTGCAGAATAAGTACATATTGTATATAAAATATAATGTATATGTATGTGATAAATATACATAACATTATTCGGCTGAAAGTGAGGTTGTTATTGTTGTTGTTTTTATGTTTTTGTTTTGCTGGTTGTAGGGCCTGAACTCTGGGCCTGGGCACTGTCCCTCAGCTCTTCAGCTCAAGACTAGTGCTCTACCACTTAAGCCACAGCGCCACTTCCAGCTTTTTCTGCTTATGTGGTGCTGAGGAATTGAACCCAGGGCCTCAGGCTTGCCAGGCAACCACTCTACCACTGAGCCACCTTGCCAGACCTGAATGTGTGGGGTTTTTTTCATTGTACAGGCAGCTCCTGTTTTTAATTGAGGAGAGTTTGGGAAGAGAAAGACAAAGGGCATTACATGCACTAGACACTTGAAATGTGCAAGAAGATAGATTTTAAACTCTTTTCCTCTGAAACATAGATCCTCGTTAAATATGTAAGATACAACCTCAGAAATGTGGCTGCATACGTAACTAACCTTTCTAAAATATATTCAGCCCTAATACAAGCAAGAGTGGTGGTGAAGCATTTAGGCTCTGGGTCTCAATTCTGATCCTCAATATAGCTTTGTGGCCATCCATAAGTGGGTGATTCATTCTTTCTTTGGATCTTCTTCTAGAGCTATGAAATACAATTGCTGTGATAGTTACTGTACGGGAGAAGGAAAACCTTGATAGATACTGTACTGAGGGAGGAAAATCTTACTTGAGTTAGGGTATCTATCTATATATAAATATATTTGTACATAAATATAAATATATAAACATAAATTTATATATAAATATATTATATTTATAAATTATAAATACATAAATATTTATAAGTATAAATGTGAGTGTATATAGTTATATATTATATATTTATATTATATATTTATATATTATATATTTTAATATATTATATTTTTATTGTGAAAATACTGTACAGAGAGGTTGCAATTACATGGACAAGGTAATGAGTACATTTCTTATCAAGCATTGTTCCCTCCTCCTTTGTTTCCCTTTTCCATCCCTTTCCATCTCCCTCGCTTCCCCCACCCCTCCACCTTCCCCCCGGCCAATAAATTAATTTCTCTTCATGGAACTGGCTAGTTCAGTGGAACATTAAAGTTAGGCAATTATATCTAAGGTTCCAAAACCAGGAAAATGACAGCCCTAGATCACTGTCAGATCTTATGTAGTGAGAATACTACTACTATGAGAGAGATAATACTGTGAGAGAGATAATACTGTGAGGCAGAGAGAGATAGAGACACGGAGGATCACACAGAGAGGCAGAGCAGCATATAGAAACAAAGAGAGGAGGAGGAGGAGGAAGAGGAGGAGGAGAAGAAAGAAGATGAAGGCAGAAGGAGAAGGAAAACCAGCAACAGTAACACCAGAGAAGGAAGGAGAAGAGGAGACGATAAAGAGGTGCCTCGGCCATGTCAGAAAATGCTTTGTGAGCTCCAAGAAAAAATTGTTCTATTTACAGAGAATAACTAAGACTTGAGAGAGAATAAGTGAAGAGGAGGCACTGAGCAGAACAGATTCATTCAATGGAAACCAGGGACTACATTGATCAATCCATTGTATTCTTAAATATTGGGAAATTTAAATTTCTTAGTCTTAATCTAGAAGAATTAGAAATCTCTGAATTTAACATGATTAAATAGAGTGTGGGCTGGGAAGGTGGCTCAGTGGTAGAGTGCTTGCCTTGCATGCATGAAGCCCTGGGTTCAATTCCTCAGCACCACATAAGCAAAAAGAAAAAAAGCCACAAGTGGCGCTGTGGCTCAAGTAGTAGAGTGCTAGCCTTGAGCTGAAGAGCTGAGGGACAGCGCCCAGGCCCAGAGTTCAGGCCCCACGACCATACCCCTCACCAAAAAAACATGGAGTGTTGGAGATAGGGGAGGGAAAGGGTAGAGGGACAACAGCAAGGAAAGGGGTAACAATGCTCAACAAGTAATGTACTCATTGCCTTACTCAGGTAACTGTAACCCGGCTGTACAGCATCTTCACAATATAAATAAATAAATAATAGAAAGTGCTGATCCACCAGGATTTGAGACTAACTGGCCTCTCAGCCTTCATTAACCCTTTCCACATGAAAGCAAACTATGTATCAATGCATAACATAATTACTGTCTGTGCAGCACATGCTACTTGGAATAGACAGGGTAACATTCCATTGAAATGCTACTCACATTAATACACAATTATAGTTCACTTACAGTACTGCAAGACCCTGCTCCTCCATCTTCTCTTTTACCTCAAAGAAAAATCGCCCAAACTCCACATGAAAGACTGCATACTTCATGATTCAATTCAAAAGCAGGACAGCTGTTCAACTCTCAATAACACCTAATAAATATCATTTTATTATGCATATTGTCTTCTCCATAATTTTTTCTGATACTCTTAAAATACCTAATAATTATTCACAAATGATTACAGATACTCCATCAGACATCATTCTAAACATTAATTTTTACTGATTTACCCAGTTTGTTTTTATTTATCCTTATGCTTTGTACAAAGGGATTTCAAGCCAATGTGTCAGGTTATGAATCCAATACTTCTAGTATCTGATTTATGTTTTATAGCTACCCCTGAGGCAAACATTGCCCTCTATTTTGCAGAAGAAACTGAGGTACAGAGAGATGACGCAACTTACTCAAGGACATACGTCTAGTACATGGTAGAGTAACACAGTTTTGAACCCAAGACTAGACCCCAGAGTTGATTTTTCTTGCTACTTATATGTGGCTACAGCTATTTCTGATTATTTGCAGCACCATAAAAGTTCCACACTTAGAGACGCAAACTAAAGAAGCCATCTTGGTGGAAGTCTTCATGTGTTTTCTCAGTAGAAAGTTCTTACTACTTAGTGCCTACACCAGCAACAATCCATAACTGTGGATATGGAGATAGCACATTGCTCTTTCTCTTCTTAGAGAGCCAGAGCCACATAGTGTAATTTCAGGAGCTACTAATTTGTCAGTATGTACAGCCAGCAAAAATGGCAGAAAATGACAACCGTTACTGACAAAAACATGAGTTGAGAGGAAGAAAGCCACACATTGGCAACAAATGAGCCATAGCTTCTATTTCTGAGGTAATACTTTTTCTCCAGGTGTTTAAAAGTCTATGTGAAAAAAGGAATGGAGTTGTGTTGGAAAAGAGCAGTGGTAGCATCTGTCCTAAGCTGCTTCTTTGTGGCTGACAAAGTGACGTTATCTCTCCCTGGAAAGGAAAAGCACCGGAGCAGAGACTAGGGCTGTAGGCATAAGAGACAGGCGTGGGTGACTGCAGATTTCTGAGTAATCAAAGGCCTCCAGCTGCACCCTCTCAGCTTGGCCCACATGACGCTTTGGCAAAGCACTGAATAAAAAGACATTTTCTTTGAAAGAAGATAATGAATGATGTCAGACTTTGTGAATTAAGGCGCTGTGCAGAGAAGCCAAAGCTAACATTGCAAAGACTTTTGTGGAGATTAGGAAGAGAATGAAGACTTGATTATAGTTTGTGTTTAATTTCAACCACCACTCAGGCACTTCCTAATGTGCATTTCATTCTCATGTGGTTCCTCGTCATTGAGTTGAACTTAGCATTAATAAACCTGACAACCAGATATAATAACTTATTGCCTTAATGTGTTCTTTAGCTTCAGACTTGGACTTATTGTCTTTGGAAGTTAGCAAGTATTCTGCAAGGGGGGGAAGTATTTTTTAGGAAACATTCCCTTTATTTTAAAAATGATGAGATATTTTTTCTAGGTTTCTGGGCAATATTTCCAATGTGTATTATTCTGCAGGAAACCAAACACACAGAAAATATAGTTCCCACTTAAATACATCCCTTGCATAAATGATTTCATCTGTTCTGTGGATTAAATGAGACAATTTATGCACTTTTAGAATGGGTTGGCCTATAACAATCTATTATGAAATGTGAGGAGTTGGGCTAAAATCTAACAAGATGGCAATTCAAGAGCATTTGATAAGGACTCTAAAGTTAATTATGAAGTCTTGAATTTAGGATTAGAACTATGATTTATTTTTCTTGAACTAGGCATTGAAATTAAATATGACACACTGAATTTTAGGAGTAGGCATCATAGCTGGGCTCAGCAAACAAAAGAAAATGTTACAATGCTTACAATAATATCAATGTGATAGAAATTTTTAAAAATACCTTCACAGACCTAGAAATCCTGGGAAAAGAATATTTGGTGGACAAGACCTCATACAGAGCCACTAGAATACAGCTAGCAAGATGTGGAGCAAAACAGTGAGCATGGATGCAAATGGTGCTAGAAAATTCATAAGTCAGAGGGTGCAGATCTAGACAGGAACTTATGGGTATCAGGGACGAGTGGAATCAGGGCATGTTTTATAGAAAGACCTCCTCAGGTGCTTTGCCACTAGATAGGTCTTAGCTTGACCTTGGTGGGAACTTCCCAGAGTTGTCCACAACACCTCCACTGAGCTCTTTCTCACAAGATGGGGACATTCTTCATTGGAGTACACAGTTGGTCATTGGACTTTTGCCTTATTTGATTAGCCATAATGTATTTGGTGGCTGAAGTTTTGAATTTGACTAAATATTTTGGAAATTCAAAAAGGAAATTATTCACAGGTCACCCATGGCTCATGCCTGTAATCCTGGCTATTCAGGAGGCAGAGCTCTGAGAATCATGATTCAAAGCCAGCCCAGGCAGGAAACTTGGTGTGAATCTTACTTCCAATTAAGCACTCCCACAAAAAAAGAAAGAAAGCTTGAAGTGGTGGTATATGGCTCAAGTGGTAGACTGCTAAACTTGGGCACAAATCTCAGGGACAGGACCTAAGTTTAAGTCCTAGGTCTGGAAGTTAAGAAAAAAGAAAAACAAAACAAAAGGAAGTTATTCATTAACTCCTATATGCTCATTGCAATTGTCAATTTATTGTGTCATCTTCAAAGGATAAATGATACCCACAGAGCTAGTATAACATTTTGGAGTATGGATGAGATCAATTTCAAGACATTACCATTAACCAGAAGACCAAGTAAAGAAGATCTACTTTTACCAGTGTGGTTTGGATCCACTTAGGATCCCAAAAGAAGAAAAGAGTGGATGAAGGACAAATCATCTCTCTTCTAGAGTTTGGGTATCCATCCATCATCGGATTAAGGTCCGTGGGCCTTCAGACTTGCCTTCTGTGTTTCAGGCTTAATCAAATCATTTTCTTGTTTTTTCTTATCCTTCAGCTAGCAGATAGAAGATTATGGGATTTTTCAGCCTCCAAAATAAGCTAATTTTCACAATAAATCTCATCAATCCATTTCCTATTGGTTGTGTTTCTCTAGAGACCCCAGCTGATACTCTTCCCTCAACCACAGAGGGGTCTTCAACTATTCATGGCAGTCATGATCGCTAGACTGGATGCTTTCTGCCTCTGTATACCATCCAGCCTCTAACCACTACGGGGCCTAGCACATTGCCAGTGAGAGACAACTTCCCAATAAATCACATCCAAAAATACAAATTCATTTTTAAGAGGCTAAGTGTACTTTCCCAATTAGGGGCAGACTACGTTGTGTCATCAGCACGTAACAGATCTCCTACGACTCAGACAGCAGTGGGATTTGCTAGACAGAGTGAGACTTTCAACTGACAACCCCTAATCTCAGATCCACCCCCCCCCGTCCCCTTGCCACTCCCCCCCCCCACACACACACTCACGCTTCTATTTTAAGTCTTTGTTTCAGAGTTTCAGAGTTAAAAACGGAATGTGATGTTCTGGAATAAGAAAACCAGGGGCACTTTCTTTGCTTTTATTTTCAAACATTGTATGCTATTGGAAGGGCTAGGAAATGACCCTGTGAGGTCAGATCCGGTCTCTTCAAGATTCATCAGCGCTTCAGTTTGTCTGTTTTTCTAGCCTACAGCTCTTTCAATTCCCTAACACCAGTTTATCTATCCTTTCTAATTTTCCAGGCCATTAGACAACAGCCCTCAGAGGACACTAGGTATTCACAAGGCACTTCAGAAGATCTGAACATTCCTTCAGGAAGATCATCATTCACCATTAACTCAGGATCTAAAACCACAAGAAGGGGAAGGGTTCAGCAAAATACCTGTTTTAACCCAATTACTGCCTTTTGTTAGCTAGATGATTTATTTAAGCCTATACTTTGGGATTGTTCAAGACCGAATAAGGGGGCTGGGAAGGTGGCTCAGTGGTAGAGTGTTTGCCTTGCATGCATGAGGGCCTGGGTTCGAGTCCTCAGCACCACATAAGAAGAAAAAGCCAGAAATGGCCCTGTGGCTCAAGTGGTAGAGTGCTCACCTTGAGCTGAAGAGCTAAGGGATGCACCCAGGCCCAGAGTTCAGGCCCCAAGATGGACAAAAATAAGGACTTTATATAAAACTATTCACATCCATATAGACAAAAAAATCCACCATGAGTATCTAGGATTTAACTTTATGTTAGGGAATTCAGTTCCAAAAATATTAAGTAGCTATTCGGTGGTGCTTGAAACTATTTTTCCTTCCTTATTATGACAGTTATAAAGCCCATATATAGGGCTGGGAAGGTGGCTCAGTGGTAGAGCGCTTGCCTTGCATGCCTGAGGCCCTGGGTTCGATTCCTCAGCACCACATAAGCAAAAAGAAAAAAAAG
>NW_012267228.1:5736288-5740301 GCF_000151885.1 Dipodomys ordii
CCCTGAGTTTAAGCCCTAGGACCAGCACACACACACACATACACACACACACACACACACACACACACACACACACACAAGCTTAGTTAAATAAAGCTACTTATGAATCTGTGAATACTTTTCTGGTATGACAGACCCTTTTCAGTAATAATACCCTACTCAATAATTCAATCTTGAACACGAAGCCCTCTTCAGGGATGAACAACAGAGAAACTTCCCTTCCCACAAACAATCCTGTGCTTATGAATGAAATCATCATTTCTTGTGCTCTGTGTCCTTTAACCATTGCTCTCCTAGGGCTGCCATCTAGAGGCTCTGTGTTTGGTGGTCAGATGATCCCATGACTCACAGCTAACTAGGAGATGCTAGACTAGAGGCTAGCATATACTACAGAGCATCATTGGCAGGAATGAAACATAGACTGGGCGACCTGTTTGGTAATAAGGGTGGAGTGGACAGCAGGGCAGTGTTGACCCTTGTAGAAGGTAAAACCTACTGCAAAACAAACACAATGAGCTCCCTATTTCCACAGGCTTTCATAACTATATGAAATGCACTGGGGATTGCTTATTGTGTGTGATGAAGGTACACTTCCAGAGGATTCTCTTCTATGCTGAGGACTCTGGGAAAGGCACTTTGGGAAAATGTAAAATTTCAGCCAGTGACTGTCACGCGCACTACCCCCCCCCCCGCAGGCAGGAACAAATGGCATTCCTGAACAAAACTGGGTTCAAATGTTTGTATATGTGTTCTGAGGCTTCAGGACCCACTGGGAAGGTGCGTTCTTCAGCTCCTGGCTCCTGCTGCTGTGCACAAACACGGACCCAAGCATTGATGGATGCTGCTTCTAAACGAGATGTCTGAGACTCGGTTCTTTTGAGCTATCTTCTCTTTAATGCATCAAACGCTGTGTGCTAGCTGAGAGGTGTGTGACCTGTACTAAAGCTGATACTTGAATGAAGTAGAGGAGGCAGCCAGCCAGAGAGGAATGGAGATTTCTAGGAAAAGGAGAGACAGCATGGGCACGAAGCACTGTGTCCACACAGGGTTTGTAGGCACACAATGGCAAAATGTGGTGATTTGATGAAGATAAGCCCAGGGAAGCGGGTTAGTCCAGCCAATGCTGTACCTGGTAATTGCTTGAAGAATTTCAAGTCTCACTGCCGAAAGGAGTAGCGAGTGGCTCACCGCAGAGTTAGAACTGAGCGGTGGGGGAGGATTATTGTAGATCATAACGTGCAACATCAGAAGGGCGCTGCCTAAGATGCCCTTCGATCCACAGTGAAGCTTTTAAGACAGTGTTACACAACTCACATCCCACCAATTAACAATGCAAAGATGAGCTTCTAAATTGGCATTCGTGATTGTCTTTGGGCCTGTGGTGGCCCCAGTGTACATCATGGCCAGAGCTTGTGGTGGTGATAACTGTTTACTTCATGGAAACTAGGAAAGAGAGGGGAGGGGAGGGGGGAGAAGGAGCAGGGGAATGGGGAGAGATGTGAGGGGTAGGGGCAAGAGGGGAAAGGGGACAGGGGATGGGAGGGGGAGGAGAAAGGGAAGGCGGGTAGGGGGATGAAGAAAAGGGGAGAGAGGGAGAGGGGGGGGGAGAGAGAGAGGGAGAGAGAGCACCAGTTGCCTAACTTCCTTCCTTTACTAAACATTGTTTAGGTGGATTCTCACAAACTGCTGTTTCCAATAAGAGAAGAGAAGCTTTTTACAATAGCTTCTTTCAGCTTCTTTAAAAAAAATTAATAAAATAAAATAAATTTTCATGATGATCCACTCTAGTGGATCTAGCCAAGAGAGCTTATTTAGGTTACAAAGAGTTAGAACCCCCAGGATTTATTAGTTCCCTGCTGTCCTGACACATCAGTTATGCTGTAGACATTTCCATCACTATAAAACATAGTGTAACTTTATAATTAGCACTTATGTGTCCAAATTTGCTTTAACAATCATTTGTAAATGGGCTAAACATTACAAAATAAATGTTTGGTGCATAATAAATAAATAGTGGGATATATATGTATTGAGAATACCGATATATTTATGATGAGCTATGTGGGAATATTTGTGCACAGATTTACCAATCACATGGATTTGGAGGCACATTTGAAGAATGTGACAAAAGAATTTTTTATTACTTTATATAGAACTACTATTCATTGTTGAAAGCTAGCTAGTGCAAAACTGATAATATCACAAATGATGATTCCTAGCACAAAGTACAAAAGAATCCGTGGCATCATTTGCAATATTTTCTAGGAAAGCTATCTGGTTGCCTTCTAACATACTTTTATCCTAACAGCAATCCTCACATTTCTTGGCACTCATTTTTGGGACAAACACTATTGATATGTTACAATTAAAATTTAGAAATTATTCAATATATTTTACATCTTAAGTCTGTTAATCATTACTTCAATTGTGGCTTGTAGGAATTACTACCATTTTACTTTGACAGACTGAAAAGAAGACTAGACAAATGTTACACAGCTCATAATTCTCAGTACAGGACTTGAAAGCAGGCCGCGGAACTGCAAAAGCCTGTAATTTTAGCTAATATGCCTTTGCCTGGGTCCTATATTTTATCTGAAAAGTGGGCCTCATTCACATGAGTTCTAGTTAGAGAAAACCTCGCTATATTTGAATCTAGGCAAGCAAGGTAAGGTAAGTGCTCTCAGAATATATCAGGCTTATAGGAGAAATTAACGTAGGAAAGATGAAGAATAAGAACAGTTTTGATGGATGATTGATGACAGGCATATAATCCCCACTACTTAGGAAGCTGACATCTGAGACATATGAATCCAAGAGGTAGTTACCTCCAATTACCCAGCACAAAGCTGGAAGCAGCGGTGTGGATCAAGTGGTAGAGTGTTAACCTTGAACAAAAAAAAGCCAAGTAAGAGGTGGAGAGCCTGAGTTTAATCCCCAGTCCTGGCACTGGCACAGAAAGGAAGAAAGCAAGAAAGGAACGAAGGAAGGAAGGAAGGAAGGAAGGAAGGAAGGAGAAGGAAGGGAAGGAGAAGGAAGGGAAGGAGGGAAGGAAGAAGGAAAGGAAGGAGGGAGGGAGGGAGAGAGGGAGGAAAGGAGGGAAGGAGGGAGGAAGGAAGGAAGAGGAAAGGTTCTGAAAATGTAAATGAGATAAGCCATGACCCAGCAGCTGTGAGATGTAGTGAGCAGACAGAACCCCAATCCAGCATTACCACTACTGCACTTCCTGCAGGAGGTTGCTTGGGATTCAGGTCCGAAGTTCTGCAGCATGCTTGTGGTCCACAGTTTTCCTCAGCTTAACCCTAGTGACTTTTAATACTTCCTTTGATTAAACAGATATTTTTATCCACTTCACAGCAGGGCAGTGAACATCAAATAAAACAACACAGTTTCTATTTTGGACACTCTAACGTGTGCGTGCCCTGTATGATTCATTCTTCCCGTCAGTAATTAAATATTTAAGGCCTACAGGAAAGTTGTATCGATATGAAACAAAAGAGAATGAAAACTTCTGTCTAAGGAATGGGGATTGATTATGAACATGAGGGTTAAATATAAAAATTATATTTTAAGCAGTATTACATGTGAAAATAATGTGCATACCTAGATTAACATCAAATTGGGGGGGCAAAAAATCCTCTTTCATTGATGATAATGGAGAGACAACAATGTGATAAGAAGATATCCTTTTGTATAAACACAATTGTAAATATAACTATGTATACACACATAATCCCCATGCACATAAACCTATATAAAGACAGAGAAATGGTAAACATCTGGGGTGGCTTCAGTGGTTTCCCTAGTCCACAGTTTCCAAAATTGCATTGAAAAGGAAGAATTATAAAGTAAAGACCTAGTTTTGTAACCATCCCTCATCAGCGTATTCCTGTAATCCTAGTGTCTTAGGAGGCTGAGATCTGATGATCATAGTTCAAAGCCAACACAAGTAGAAAAGTCCATGAGACTTGAATGAGCAAAAAGCTAGATGTGGAGGTGTAGCTCAAGTGGTAGAG
>NW_012267228.1:5740351-5748874 GCF_000151885.1 Dipodomys ordii
TGCATGCCTGAGGCCCTGGGTTCGATTCCTCAGCACCACATAAGCAAAAAGAAAAAAAAGCCGGAAGTGGTGCTGTGGCTCAAGTGGTAGAGTACTAGCCTTGAGCTGAAGAGCTGAGGGACAGCGCCCAGGCCCAGAGTTCAGGCCCCACGACCAGACACACACACACACAAAAAAAGCCCATATATATATAGTTCTGAATGAAGATTTGTGAGTTAAGGAAATCTAAGTCCATGAGATTCAACAATTTTGAAATTAAGTAAACAATGGATAATGATGCTTTGATTTTTAAGGTATAAGCAGCTATTTTCATAGCAAAAGCACAATGCAAAGGTGTGAATTAAAGGACCTGGAGAAGGAGTCATGATTCTTGTGACTCCAGTGAATTTATGATTCCAGTGAAGAAACCAACACTGTTGGCCAATTACTTAACATGGAATCACTCAAGGCAGATTTCCACAGGTCTGGTTCAGCAACTTGAATTCTACCTCCTTGTTTTTGAGCACTACAGAGAATAAGAATAAGAATAAAAGCAGTTCCACTCCTCCCACTTATTCAGTGTTAGTGTGTAGGCAAATGATTTCAACCTCACTTTTAGTTTGTTACCTGCAAAATGGCAAGTCTACTTCTCCCTGTTTTCGTAATGATAAAGTATCATTATGTCAGGCACAATAGTAATTTCAAAATACTGATACTTCTTTTGACTGTGAAATAATTTGCACTGCTATGATTATTTGTGCCAGTACTGGGGCCTGAAATCAGGATCGCACACTCTTGCTCCATTTATTGCTTATGACTAACGTTCTAGCCCTTGAGCCATGCCTCCAGTCTGCTTTGTTTGCTTAGCCTCCTGAGTAACTAGGATTACAGGTAAAAGCTAACAGCACCTGGCTGCAACAATTCATATTATTTTTTTCAAGCCAGTGTCAAATATTCCTTGGCACATCAAATCCTCCTAGGAATAATCTTATTTTCTGCATTTTTTATTCAATCCCATCTACTCTCATAATCTCTCCAAGTCTCCAAATGAAGTGCAAGAGGTAAGATTTAGTCTTGAGATCTAATCTAGAGTCTGCAGAGATCTAATCTGGGTCTTCAGTGATCTCTACTTAAACTCATACTCAGTCTTTCTCATTAAGTGGTCACACAAACCTTCAAAGTCCGTGTGTTTGATTAAAATTATAGCCTTAATGCTCCACCTTACTCCCTACTAATGAAATATTCACAACTCTATTAAATTAAGCTCTAAATAAGCAGGTATTTTTAAAAAATTCTTTATTACCATTTCAGTACATCTAAACCAAGCTTGTCAGAGTGGGAACTTGATAAATATTTTTGAAAAAAAAGTATCGTAGTAGTTTCTTTGTGCACCAACCACAATTCAAAAGCGACAGTTCAGTCCCATTGTAACTTCCACACAATTGGAAGGCAGTGTTTTTATGTCACTGAAGGAGGAAGATTTACCAATTTTGCAGAACCCATCCAGGGAAATCCTTGGAGCTGTCCGTGGTCCCGAAACTGTCCTGTTCCATTGGAGAGAGGTCTTTTGTAATTTGCAGCTTATTCATCTTCAATAGGCAGGTATTCACCTATCACTATGAATGAATAGTTCTCAGCTAGGGAGATTTTTGCCTCCAAAAGGACATTTGATTCTTTTCTAAGTCCCAAGATAGCTGTGAGGGGAGTAGGTAGGGAGGTGACTTCTGGCATCCAGTACATAAAAGGGCAGGAATGTTGAGCTATGCAGGACAAACGCTCACAACCATGCTGTGTCCTTTATCAAATGTCAAGGGTGCTGCTTTGGAGGGACTGTGCTGAGCTACCTGCTGTGTGTCAAGTTCTCAAACAGGACCAAGTTCAGTCATTTATTAAGCGCACATGCATACGATTTTTTTTGATGGCAGCTCAAATGCAATCAGGCCTCTCCATTTCCATATCCATGATCCTAGATAATTCATTCTCCTAGGTTACATGAATGCTTACTACTGCATTTTTTATACCTAGTCACAATGCACTTCAAGTAAGAAAGAAACCTTCATACTTTTACTCTCCCTCAGAATAAAATCCAAGCTTTAAGCTATGTGCTATAACTATTAATAATCACTTGACTAATACATCACCAATTTAATAGTCACTCTCTCTATGCCCACTTCTCTCTATTCAGTGTCCCTCAGAAATTAACAGAATCTGTCAAACTTCTGATTCAAACCATGACAGAAGCTTGCTGTGGAAAAGCCTCCCACTTGCGTTTTGGCATGACTCATTCATAATCAGCCAACCTCCGAGAGCTTTATGGTCCCAAAGAGGTGTTTTTCCTTTCCTTATCTGAAGCAATCACCTCCAATTCTTTGACACTACTGATTGGTTTTATACTTAATTATGTATGTATTATTCCATTTATCTCTCTTACTTCATTAAAAGTTTCCTGGGGAAAAATCAGCAAACACATCTCCTTTTCCTTAGTGTTTTTACACCTAACACATGGTTTAGCATTTAGTAACAATAAAAGCATAACTCAATATAAATAGCATTTGCAATAAAAAAATGGAAATTTTCTAGCAAATCATACTACTCTGGCCAATAAAAAAGGAAATAAGGAAGAAAAAAAGGAGGGAGGGATGGAGGAAAAAGAGAGGGAAGGAGAGAAGAAAAGAAAGAAAGAGTAACAAAGGAAGAAAGGATATTAAAGAAAAAATAAACAAAAAGGAACAAAGGTATAAAGGAAAGAGAGAGTGACAAAGAACAAAGGAAGACAGGAAGCAAGAAAAGGAGATAATCATATATCCTACATTGAAAAAAAGACCCAAATACTAAAATACTTTTAGAGAAGCTGAATTAACCCCTCCTGAAGTGATTCTACTTTGAAAATGTAAATCTGGGCTCACCAGTAAATAGGCTCAGAATTACAACTCAAAACAAATCAAATCACTGGAAGTAGTCCCATTTCTAATTAAACATTATCTCTACACCTGGATCCACTGCATACACTATTTAGTTCAGTAATTATGTTGTGTGAAGAGTAGAGCTAAGCATTCATACTGAATGATTTATTGACTTAAACAATGTAAATTCTGTGTTTTTGAAAACACTTTGGGCATGCTTGAGACAAGACAGATAATTGGCCTGCACAAAGCATTTTAAATTTGCTTGTTCTTGACTGTCACATAGGCATGCACACAAAAGAAACATTTTGTTTCATTTGTATTGGTAAGTCCATAGGATAAGATAAATTATCTTCTTTGTTTCTTGGAAAGGAACAACTTTCAGACTACTGAAAGACTTGTGCTTTGCCCAAGAGACATAAAATACAGTATCAACTTAGTACAAGAAAATGTGCATGCCTTTATACCTATACTGATATATTACTTTCCAAAATGTCAATAGATACGCAGTAATAACTCATTAGTTCAAAAGTCACTGGTATTTGATATGTAATGAGGTCAGAACTAATTCAATTTTGCTTTTTTCTATGTGAAAGACAGTGTTTTTATGTGAAAAAAAATGTAGTCTTCTCTTCAACTCATTCTAAGGCTTTATTCACATTGTCTTGTGTTAGAGGTCTTAGGGTAGGCTGTTGGGAGGTAGTTGGGATCAAATTACACCATGATGGAGGTGTCTCATAATATATTAGTGGTTTAGAAGAAGAAAAGTGGCCCAATTTAGCTTGCTCTACCTTTCATGTGACGAGTTGAGCCATCTTGGAACTCGGTATAACAACAATAAAGACCTCCCTAAAAATGCCATCCCAGGCTTGAAGTTTCCAGCCCTCAAGACTATGAATAAACCTTCACACTGTATACATTACTCAGTCTCTGGTATTCAATTATAGCAACAAAAATAGGCTAAGTGTTTAGTTGTCTGAAGTGGAGGAGAGAAAATGACTTCAACTGTGCTTAATATTTCCTGTCTAATCCACATGGTTACATGAGAATTTATAGAAACAAAGTTTTATATCTTACCACAGAAAAAGTTTCAGAATGTACTGGCACATTTTATCCTAGCGGCTGCAGAGGGAGAAGGTTCCTGGTTCAGAGTCATTCCTTGTGGTTTAATTTGCATTCCACCAATGGGTAATGATGCCAAGGATACATTCTTGGGGCTTGAGCACATGTGTATTCTCTGGTGTGAAATATTTCTTTATGGCTTTGTGCAATCAAATGGGATTTTGCTTATGGATTGTTAATGCTGGTTTGGGGAAGTTGTTTATGTATTTTTTTTACATAATGTGTGATATATATTTGAAAATGTTAATTCTATTAGGTTAGGGTGAGATGTCCAATGCATTCAGTTAGTCTAGTCAGGGTATAGTATTGTAGACCCTTAGGATCCTCTGGATCTCAGCTATTTTAAATTTTTGTTTTAGTTTGAAGGAGATAGTTTTAGTGTCACTTAATTTTTTAGTGAGTTTTAGTTACCTAAGGAAAAATATAGATTATTTTATTCTTTAAAGCACCCAGTTTTCAGCTTTTTCATTAGTTCTGATTATGTCTCTGCTTCTGTCTCTGACTGTGTGTGTGTGTGTGTGTGTGTGTGTGTGTGTGTGTGTGTGTGTGTGTGTGTGTGTCTGGGTACATATAGTACAACCCTAGGCTTCAAAATACTTTTGAATAACACGGTCTATGAACAACACAGTCTGTCTGTCTGCCTCGTGCTTTTTTATTTTGACTCATGCAATGTGTCAAGATTTCAGTAAAATTCTGAAAAGTGAGATAATAAATCACCGCCTTTTCATATCATCTTTCCATTATTTTCCTCTTTAGCTATTCAGTAAAAGAAGACAGTTCTAACAGGCAATTTTGAACCAAAAAACCCATTAAGATAGAACTATAAATTTTGACTAGGAGTAGAGAGAGTTAAATGCTTTTAAAAAAAAACCAACAAGTTAGAAGTTGTCTGGCCCTCAGGAATTAAATGATTTGAAAAAAACTGACTTGGACTAGGCAATCACTTGCAAATTGCATTTCCAAGAAGCACACTGAGATGGGTTTCAACCTGAAAACAGTCTATTCAGGGTGCCTGGGGATTAACACAGACTTTTAAAGTGGGGTGGGAGCGGGGCAGGGTGGTGGTGGGGGGGTGACAGGAATGGCCACAGAGAAATCAAACTGCAAAGCTCCTATACTACAAGCCTCAGGGGAAATCCTGGAGAGCCCAGACCACTGTGGCTCCTCCATGATGCTCTGCTGAGCCAAGAAGAGGTTTCTTTATATTTGAATATGGGGGAGTCCCTGGATTTGTGCTGTCCCCAGGAGCTTATCTTTGTGCAAAGTAGCTATCTTCCACTGAGGGAAATTTCTGGACAGGGCTGACAGCCAAGGATCTCTGGGAAGAGCAAGTCCAGTTGCTGTGACATGTAAGTCTACCAGACCCAAGGCGGGACATGCGCCCACTATCCACTTATTCAAGCTCTGTGGGCTGGAAGAGTTCCAAACAGATACCAGGAGAATGGATATGATGTTGTGAGAGTGCAAACAGATTCCATCAACCAGACCAAAAACCCAACACCATTTCCTAGAAAATTCTGGAATACAGTTCTTAAGCACTTAGGGTTAAAATTGCTAAGTGGGGTCTAGGATACCCCTATTAATTCATGATATTTTCTAGAAATCAACTAGTCTAAATGGTGCTATGCAAGAAAACAAGGCCTATACAGTAGTAGCATTACAGAGCAAAAGTAACCATATCTTAAATAAAATAATTGCAAAAAGGGGAACAAGAGCAGTCAAAGAGACAATTACTGTTACATGTTGTCAAGAGTCCATACATATGCATATACGCACACAAATGTATGTATGTGTGAATGTGTAAGCATGAGTTTGTATGTACATGCCTATCAGCCAGGCATGTGGTGAGTCTTTTGCTTTATCCCAAGTTAGCAAAAGAAAACTTGGACAAAATTTTAAGCTGAGATGCAATGATGACTGTAAAGTCAGACATTACACATGAATACTATCTTGACATGACAGAGATCCAGCTTATGCTCCCATCTATAAATCATTCCGGTGATGGTTTGAAGGAAGCTAGTTTACTTCAAAAATACCTCAAGCATCTACACATTAAGTACAGTGGTTGTTTACACACACACACACGTGTGCACGCACACACACACGACATCACTTAAGCTCATACTCGACATACTCATATATTGCACAGATGTTCCAACCTGGAGAGGAGTCCCGAGTGTACTGTATGCACATGAGAATCTCAACAAAATATCTGTCAGCATCTTTCACAGTCTACATCACATAAGTGAAATGCCATCACTCGCAGAGAGAAATGAAAATTCATATGAAACATGATATAGTGAACTATAATAAATAATATATAATAAATTGTATATAATAAATTGTATAATTTACTTTGAAAAGGAAATTCATAATTGAAAGGCATAGCTGAAAGTCAAGACAAATATAAATTCCACAGTGTATATGTACCTAAAAGCACTGTGATATATATAACAAGTTAACATGCCAGTTTAAATAATCAGAAAATTTTGCCAAGAAGCCAGTGGCTTACACCTGTAATCCTAGCTAGCCAGGAGACTACAAATTGAAGGCAGTTCAAAGCCAGCCCATGTAGGAAAATCTGTGAGAATCTTACTTCTAGATTTACTACAAAATGTCATAAGTGGAGCTGTGACTCAAGTGGTAGAGCTCTAGCCTTGAGCAAAAGAGCTCAGGGACAGCACCCAAGTCCCAAGTTCAAGCTCCAGTACTGGTGCATGCATGCCCAGACACACACAAATCAAGTACGATTTTCAAGGAGAAACACTGGAACTTGGCTCACTGGAAAAGTTTATCTAAAGTTTAAGCAATATGAGCAGACAAAATCCTGCCAAAAGCTAATATGCTCTAGGTGACTTTGGGGTGTTCAAGAAAGCTTTTGGAATATTTGGAGTTAATTTGATTTCTAACAGGAAAATCAACTGATCATTGTTCCAAGACCCATCCTGCTCGAAAGATACATGGTTGCAAATGCAAAGCAATACAAGAAGATTGTTTCTTGTATGGTCAAGAAGAGTGATTCTGCCATTAAAGTCTCCCTCAAAAATAACTATGTGATACAAAAATGAGTAATCTGAGGGAAAAAAGCATCTCTGTTGCATTAAGAAGATGCATGGTTGATTTACAATGTATTCTCAAAAGTTTCTTATTCTCAAATGAAATGAACCTCATAAAAAATGTGTAAAAATTCCAAAGAGCTAAAACAGGATTACCAGAATCTTCTGCCCCAGGAGCGTTCCTTAACTTCTAGTTTGGAGCAAGATAGCCATTACCCCTCTCATTCAAATCATATGCATCACATTGTCCATTCTATATACATATATATGTGTGTGTATATATACATATATATACATATACATGTAACACAAACAGCCACCTTCAGCAATGAAACAGAGGACATGAAGAGCCTTTTTCCCAACTAGGGAATAATGGGGAATTGAATCTAAATCTCAATCTGAGGGTGAGATGTGTGCATTCTTTTCAGGGCCTGCAAAATATCTGTTCAGAATAGATGAGTGTGGATATGATTTCAAATTTGAATCCAATTTCCTACATGAACAGAAAGCCCATTTCTCCAGAAGAGAAATGGGTGGTGTGTTGGTTTGCAGTGGCGATGTTCGATTTCATGTCATCTCTTTCACATCTTTATTCGTGAGGGACTTAATATGATTAAAATACTGTGCCTCCCCGTGTGACACACCATCGTGGAAGCCCTGTGAGTAATCAACACACGTATCGAAGATTGACAGGATTGTGAAGCGTGCTCTGTCTGAGGTGTGAGGAGGACTAGGGAAGGGGAAGGATGACAGAGTGGGAAGATGGTGAATATGTTCCAAATGCTTTCTGCACATGCACAAAAATGAAAATGAATGAAATTGATTGGAGGAGAGTGGGGAACAGATAAGGAAAGAGTGACAGAAGCGGACAGTCTAGTCAGGACACCTTGTATGAATCAAGATAAACTCTCCTTCCATGACTAACTGATGCTAATAAAAACCACTGCTTTCCTGATACAACTACGTATCCATTCCAAAAAAGTTAACATATTTTAACAAATAAGCAGAAGAGAATTAAAACCACTCCTGAACTCTTCATGATAATATACATTACATCTGCAAACTCTACTTTATGAAGGCAAAGATTCTCAGGATATAAGGTTTCTTCCTCTTTAAAGAACTATTTGTTGTTTTTACAAAATCTTTAATTGGCGTGTAATCATTCTACATGTCTACATGGTAGAGTGATGATCTGATAGAGTGTGTAACCATCAGTGTGACAGCGTTTGCATTTTCTCTGACAAAATCATTTCTGTGTTGAGAATTTTTATGCTAGTACATCATATCTTCACTCCATATTTTGGTTCTTGGTTTGCTAAAAAAAATCCTACATAGCACTCACTAACTGGTGGGGGAAAAAAATGAGCCCTTTCTCTTGAAAAATGTAAAAGTGCATCAAAATCAAATAAAATCCCTGAGATGTATGGTTCACTAAGATCATGGATTTGATAAAAAAAAAAAAA
>NW_012267228.1:5753209-5755883 GCF_000151885.1 Dipodomys ordii
TGATGATCATAGTTCAAAGCCAACACAAGTAGAAAAGTCCATGAGACTTGAATGAGCAAAAAGCTAGATGTGGAGGTGTAGCTCAAGTGGTAGAGCATCAGCCTTGAGCATAAAGGCCAAGAAAGAGCACAAAGCTCTGAGTTCCAGCCCCAGTACTAGTACATAGACACACACACACAAACACACAAGTATTTATATATGAAGAGTAGAAATAGAGTCAAGAAGAAATCATAAACCCAAAGCTATAACAAAAATGAATTATACTAGAACAATGAAATGTCGGGGATAACAGAGAAGTATGTTTTGTTTGCTTAGAGAACTAGAAACTCTGTGATAATGGAAAAATACTTGGGATGTATTTGTAAAAGCAAAACAGTAACTTACAGACATTTCTCATGCAGTCAAAACATGGTCACGAATCAACCACCCACTAACTCCATGATTGAGTAAATAATTTTATTCTAGGGGTGGAGATTTAGGATGAGACCATTCACCAGCTCATGAAGGTGAGCCAGCCAGTTGGTGGCAGCACTGATAGTCACACTCAGACTCTGTCAGACTCCAAGGACTTCAGTTGATCACCTCCTAGTCCTCACCCTATTCACAGGTAGAGAAAGTGAACATGGGAAAACACTCTTTGGAGAGAAGGGGGAAAAACGCTTTCAGGCTGTGGGAGGAGACCTACTAACACCTACAGATTACAACATTCCATCACGCTCGTAGGAGCCCTTGCAATAAAGGCCCATCTACTGTAGAAGGACTTAGGAAACACCGGGCAAGGGAACATATTCCTGCAGTTGAATTCAAACTATAAAGCCAAGCCCTTGCAGGGATTTGCTTTATGACAATTCTTAAAGCAATGATTATAGGTGACAAATCGAGCAATGGGAACTAAAAAAAAAAAAAAGGAAAAAATAAAGAAGCAGTACGTGTTCTTTTTGTTTCACACCTAGGAAGTGTGCCCAGTGTAAAAGAAATAGATGGGAAATGTCTGAGAGCACAAAGTGAAATGTGAAGTATACCACAGGCAAACTTTGAGCAATATTTAAGTTGGGGAAGAGTTCCACTATGAAGGGGAAATAGCCACAGCAGAATTTCAGCAAACAAATCACCCCTTAAAAGAAGCCACGGTGAAATATGGAACTGAGGCCTTTAGGAACCCTTAAAGATCTCTGAGAAGCCCTTTTCCGGAACAAGAGAACAGCAAACAAAGATAAATGCCCGCAAAATAATTTAAAATAATTTGCTTTCTGCATTTCAATCTCAACGTAAATCCTTCATGAGTTTACAGAAAACAAATGTGCTAAGGAGCAAGGGAACTGTGAAAAGTTCAACTATCATTACACTGTCAGAGTCGATAGAAACTGTTGTAGCTTTGAATGACACTTGGTCAGAATCGCAGGCAATATCAGGCAATACAGGAGCAACAGCAATCCTAATGTTTTACCAGAAGAACTCTATGCTCCCTTTGGAGAAAAGGGTCTCTGTTTCCTAAAATCAAATAGCCATCACTTATCATTTTCTGCTTTTTTTTTTCTGTCTTCAAATTATCTCTTTGGTCCAATTATCCCAGTCTTAAATAACAAGGTAGTCTCAAAGACAAGATAAAGAAAGCCAGATAGAAACATGTTCACCCGAGTCTGCTCTGGACAGAAAATCTACACAGGAAGTTGGTGTTACGGCAAAGCTCAAGTCGACTGTGTCGGTGGAAACAAAGCATAAAAGCTGGAGTGGTGGCCCAACAACATAGGCAAGAATTAATGATGGCAATACTGAGCTAGATAGACTCTCCTAATAGAGAGGGATGAGTTGGATGTCTCAGGTGAGCCAGAGTGGCGAGTGACTGACACTCACAAGAACGGGATAAAGGAAGTGGGAAAAGGGAAATGTGTCCGTGCCTGCTGGGCAGTAGGAATAGGTAGATGGAAGAGAAGGCTAGATCAAGAAGCACAGACACATCGGTGGGCATGATAAATCGTAACCTGCTTTGACAACCTTGTGGAGTTCAGAAAATTAAGAAAGAACAAAATATATGAAATATAAATATTGTTTAAATTTAAAAGGGGCAATCGAATCGTGATGCCCTCTTATCACAAAAAGTAGATAAAATGGGAGGTGTGAAGTCTATATAGCATGAAGATGAAAGGAATTTAAAAAATTAGAACTCACCAGTCTAAATGTAGTACTCAGACACATATTTCTGTGCATTGTTGGCACCTGGTCTGAACTTGTAATACCACTGTGAATATCCAATGACTACTCTACATGGAAATGTTATATCTTCATACAGTCAGGATAGATGCACACACTTCTATCAAGTGTGTGGAATGGTATGAACTGTGAGATTCTTTTTTTTTCATTTTATTTTATTTTATTTTTTTGTGAACATACTACACAGAGGGGTTACAATTACATGGGCAGGACAATGCGTACATTTCTTATCAAGCATTGCAGCCTCCTCCTTTGTTTACCCTTCACATCCCTTCCCAGCCTCCCCCCACCCACCTAATTCTCCCCCTTGCCCCCCCACCAACGTTGTAAAGCTCGTTTTCGACATGACAACTTGTACTTCTCATTGTTGCAACAGGTCTACCTGTATCCTTAAACGACTGGTTTTTCCCCATCTCCTCCACAAGTTATACTGACATCAAATATAGTGAAAGCAGGGGTTATA
>NW_012267228.1:5760303-5778742 GCF_000151885.1 Dipodomys ordii
TATTAAGGAATTTAAGTCTCAGAGGTTTTGAATTGAGTAATAAATTTGTGGATTAAGTATGTACACAATGGGGGATAGGTTCTAATAATCAACTACAAGTTTATCTGAGGACAAGAATTAAGTCAGGTAAAGAAGAACGAAAGAGAGGAAAAGGTGAAAAGGATAAGAAAGGAAGAAAAAAAGATCAGATGTTCAGTAGAGCTAAACAAAAAACAAAAAGATAATTAAAAAAGAAAAAAAGAGAAAGAAACAAAAAAAGAAAGAAAAATGCACACTCACGTATCCCTAAAATAAAAATTATAAGAGGAAAAAAATGTTACTGGAAAACAATTTTTTTTCAAAAAAGGCAAATATTAAAGATTAAAAAAAGTTTTAGAAAAGAAAAGAAAAAAAAATTTATATAAGGTACCAAAAGAAGAAGAAGAAGAAGAAGAAGAGGAAAAAAAAGTTCTTTGATTTTTTTGGGAGGGGTGGGAAAAATCCTGTACCTCCCTTGTGTCCATAACCAGCCTCTTGTTGGAGTCTCTGGTCTGCTTGTGGTCCTGTGACTTGGTTGGTTTCTTAAGTCAGTTTGTTCAAACAGGCAGAAAAATGCTCTGCTTTACCCAGGATTTTGCGATCCTCCTCCCAGGCTAGTTCAATGGGAGGCAGATCTGCTTTGAGTATCACAAAAGAGGGAGATGCAGTGATGAGGCTAGGTTCTGGGTAGAGTTGAGGCCTTTCAACAAACAGTAGCTTTTCCCGGGGCCTAGTTTGTGAAAAACTCACAGAGCCCAGCCTGGAGTCATTCTCAGGGTTTCTGTTTACTGAATTTCAATTGATTCTCAAGGCTGCTAGAGGGAGGGGCAGCCTCTGGCTCTGATTACCCAGTGAAGAAAGCCACTCCTAGGGCTGGCACCCGAGCTGGGTGACTTTTCCCTGGGTGGAGCTGAGTCTGGCAGGCCAGCTTAGGTTCTTGTGACCTGCTAAATGATTCATTTTATTCCAAAGCTTGAGTTGGAGCTAGCAGCTTTGCCGAGCTTTGTCAGTATCCAAGATGGAGATCTCCGGTACTGGTGGCGGGGAGGGGTGGCCTTCCCTCCTCTGCTCCCTGAGAAGGAGTGAGGACGTCAGGCTTCTACTCATGCCGAGTCTTGGTTCCTGGGTCGTCTCTGGTCTGCAAACTGCAGGATGAAGATGTCTGCTCCTTGTTGGTTCTTGCTGGTGTTGAGTAGAATCCGCTCACCCACTGTATCTGGCTCCTTTGTCCCGGACTCTCTGTGATTCAGGTATGGAGCCTGTGGTAGCCGCTGCCACAGCTGCCGCTGCAGCAGCGGCTGGCAAGAGCTCAGATCTGCCTCCTTGCCTGGATTTTCCCTCTCTGGCCTGACTCTCTGTCCTGTGATGGCACACTTGGTGTGATTCTCTGGCTTAGGACTGTTCACTGGAACTCTAAAACTGCTTTCTATGCGAGAGCTTGTTTAGACTCCAGCTTCTCCTCCGCCATCTTCCCAGAACTCTCAAAACTGTGAGATTCTTGATTTAAGGCCTGTTGTGACTGCCAATGATATATTTATTCAAATCTGTTCTCCTTTGATCACTAGTCTTTCTCAACTGCAAAGGGAGTTCATTGCCTTTACAACAAAGTCAGGGCTGTCCCTGTCACAACTTGTTTTTTAAGCAGTTTTTTGTGAACTTACAGTATAAATACACCAGAACACATTCCTGACACTTGTGCATATTTATCAATATACAGATTAGATTATTAGGGCTCTTAAACATACACTTGCATAGTTATCAGTCTTTAAGTTATAAGTTATAAGTCTGGACTTATAACTAAACACTAAATATAAATAGGCAACATACTTGAGAATCACTCATCTAAAACTGCAATATCAGAAACACTCTAAAAGTTTTTGACATGTTTCCTTGAGTGGAAAATTCCACTCTTGACTTCATGTAATGCACTGGAGTCTAAATGCAGTAGAAACTATCTGGAAGCTATGTGCACAACTTTCAAAAGTTATATATTTTTCTTTCATTGAAGTTGTTGGGGATCAAACCTAGGGCCAATTGCATACTAGGCAAGTGTTCTATATTTTCAGTGAGAGGAATGATTTATCACAACACACACACACACACACACACACACACACATCTTGTGTTAGTCATTTGTCATAGCGTTCTGAGAAACTCCTGATTCAGATTCACTGTATCCTATTACTTATTCCTAACCACTATCACACCAGGAGACAGTCTCCACAGGCCCATTGTTGGAATGGTATTTATTTAAATCTCCCGACTCGTTTTCCAGCCTCAACCACCAATTAATTCAAGAATTGATTTTCTTTTTTTTAAGTAGGAGAGTGAACTCCATCTCCTTTGATGTCTGTCAAGTGCATTTTCATACTAGTCAGCAGGTATGTACACTTCCAGTTCAAAGTATCAGAATCTATCGAAACTTCACATCGTAGAAACTGCTCAAAAGTACCTGAGGTCTCAGTGCAAATGCCCATACATGAGACACTTTGTAGGTGGTAACCTTTTGTGCCTTATTAAAACAAGCTTGCCAAATGAAGGTTTTTATGCCCACATATCTGCTTAGAAGTATATTCTTCAATCCATGAGCTTATTTTTGTGGAAAGATGTCATTTTTCTCATTCACTATTTTTTTCTGGGGGGGGGGAGTCCAGTAGTGGGGGCTGAACTCTGGGCCCTGGGTTCTGTCCCTCAGCTCTTCAGCTCAAGGCTAGTGCTGTACTACTTGAGCCACAGCGTGACTTCTGGCTTTTTTCTTTTTGCTTATGTGGTGCTGAGGAATCAAACCCAGGGCCTCAGGCATGCAAGGCAAGCACTCTACCACTGAGCCATCTTCCCAGCTCCTCTCATTCACTATTAAAACATCATTTATACCTGAGCATACAACTTAAGTATGACAATGACACAATAGAGACAGCTTCCTTTCTAGAAATGAGTAAACCATTGCCCAGTGTGTCTGGGAGGATTCAGGAAACAGAACTGGCAGCTTTCAATAGTAGTGAAATGCACCCCCCCCAAACAAAAAAACAAGTGAAATGCCAAAACCTTTTACTCTAGTACAAAAGACTGTGTGTGCATGTATAAATAAATGTGCGTGTCTTTGTACGTACATATGCGTATGCATATATACACACATGTATGGATATAAACACAAAAATAACATCGTAGTGTGTGCATGTATACTCACATATGAGAGAAGAAAAACAAACTGTCTTGGTTCATTCCCCCACCGATTACAGCAGTGTCTTTTTTTTTTTTTGCCAATAATATTAGAGGCACGTTTCCAAAAGTTTGTGTAAGCTATATACAATTACTATCCCCATCTGTATGGGCTTCACCAATACCAATGCCAACTGCCACAGAAAGCAGAAGTGCTTGTCTTTAAAACTAATCCTATGGTATCAACATCCCGGATTTCAGGATTTGGTGGGACTAGGGAAGTAAACCATCATGTTGGGCTCAGGTCTCCGTGTCTGTGGAGAACTCTCTCTCAAATGGGGTAACAGAAAATGCAGCAGCGTCCGAGGAAGTAATGATGGATAGAAACTCGTTGAAGACCGTGGCGAAGGTCCCTCTAGATTCATAATCTCTTTACATAAATAAACTGAACACCACGGTTTAGGAAAACCGTGAGGGGAGCGCCAGGAAACCTTCTGCTGCTCAGAGTGCATAGGCAAGATGTCTATCAAAGTTAGGAACTAGAGCAAAATAGTAGTGTAAGGGGAAAAAATAAAGGTTAAGTACAGCCAAATTACTTTTTCCCTTTCAGTCCTCTGGTGTCCCGATCCCAGGTACTCCTGGCAGGCTCTCCGGGCATCCATTATGCATGTACAAGCAAATGCTTCTGGCATCCAGCCAGGAATTGGTTTTCTTCTGTCCATTTGGCTCTCTATAACAACTGGTGTATTGTGAGCACGAGCCATGTGTTTAGAGCACAAAAGAGATTGCGTATGGTTAAGCAAAGAGAAGAGGGAAGTGTTTCTCATGTCAGGATCTCATTATAGTTTTCCCAGAAAAAAAAATAGATGAGAAAATGAAAAATGGCTGGAAAGTTGAACCCAATTTCTAATGAGAAAATGAAAGAAAAGAAAAGAGCAAAGAGAATGCACAGCAACAACCAAGTTCCACTGTAGGTTCTTAAAGAGAATCATCGTCAAGAGCAGAGTTTGGGTACAGAAATGCAAATATGGCCCTCAAGAGTCTTGTTGAATTTGAGGAATAGAATTAAGAACAAGGGGCTAAATGAGACACCAAGGTAGTAGTACAAAAAGAAAGAGGCAAAAGCCAGATATGGCAAGTCAGAAATCCTGAAGGAAACTGAGGAGCAAGATAAGAAAAAAATACAGTTAATAGGAGCCATGGAAACAAATGCATATGAAATATTTTGTAGCTATGGTGGATGGTCTTTGGGTTGTTAACCTAGTTTTATGCTTAGTACCAGGCCTTGCTCTTAAGTCTGTCATCTCCCTAACAAAGGAGAAGAAAAAAGAAATGATCACTATCAAGAATATATTGTATTCATAAGCTGCTTTACTCAATGGCAGCTCCCTTGTACAACTACATGAGGATAATTTTTTTAAAGATTAAAGAAGGTAAACAATAACACTTTTGGTCTACTTCTTCTCCCTTCTGTGATCAAACTAGATTTTCTAAGATAACCCATGCTTTCACTGTATTTGATGTTGGTATAATTTGTGGAGGGGAAGGGATAAAACAAATTGTTTAACTAGGGATACAGGTGGACCCACTGCAACAATGAGATGTACAAGTCGTTATGTCAAAAAACAAACTTTACAACTTTGGGGGGGGGTGAGGGGAATATGGGAAGGGATGGGAAGGGGAAACAAAGAGGAGGCAACAATGCTTGATAAGAAATGTACTCGTTATCTTGCCCATGTTATTTTAACTCCTCTGTACGGTATTCTCACAATAAATAAAAAAAAACAACTAGGTTTGAAAATGGAACTGTGTGGTATGAGTCAATGCTCATTCCTCTAAAACAAAATCAATTTGAATTAAACTGAGTAAGTAGTAACAGGCACTGTCTTAAATAACATTGAAAAAATGAACCAATAGAGTCCTTACAAAACTCTAATTTTACTCCAATAAAGAAGCCACATTTTAAAGCAGCCGATAGGCAGATGTCACTCTATTAGACCTTTTTCTTGAATTTTTCATATTTGTTAACTTTTTTATATTTTTATTTTAAAAACTCTTCCAAAATTAGAGGAAAGGAAAAAAGCAAAATTCCAAAGGAAAACAACTTTTGTTATAATATCTCATTGTAAGACAATTAATCTGAAGTTTGTAGATTTTAGATGCCTTGGTAAAAGTTAAAGAACAACAATAAAACAAGCAATGAATGATTATGGATAGACTCTAGATGCAATAGCTGATTCCAAAATGTAATTGCCTTAAACACTACTGAACCATTGAATGTTAGTTGTCCAAACCAAAGATGACTTTCACTGCAATGTTCTTATATCAGGTCACAGAATTGTGAGATTTATAAGAAAGGAGTTAAGTTTCTTTCTGGATAATGTATGAATAGTATATTATTAGCAGTAGAATAAACATAGCATGCCATTTTTTACCAGATGATGTTGACAGTGATATAAATCTCTCTTATTCTCTAAGTTTGAGGTTCTGTTTCACAATATCCCCAAAGAATTAAGATCAAAGTCCAGACTCTGGGAAAGCTAGAATCTTTTGTCTACCAACACAGATCTAGAAACCTAGAAAAGGAATTACTCTAAGCTGTGATATCTTCCTTGATGACATGCAGACAAGCCTAAGATTTAAGCAGAGAAGGTCAAACAAAATTAGGATCTTTCTATGACATATATAAAATGGATTATCTTCACAATCATATAGATATATTTTTCATATATTCTGTATATTGCTATCTAATATATTTTCCTATAAATAAATACATTATTTTTCTTTATATTGGCATGTATACAATAATTTGAGTGATAATGTGTGCACATTTTAAATATAAATACAGAAGTTATGTCTTTTCCTCCTTATAAATAAAATACAATTTAACTTTTTTTGTTTTTGATTTGGGTGAAGACAACCCCTATGTTGGACAGCATACGTAAATGCTTGATAGACAGTAAGACAGAGGTCTCATCAAAAGTTTTTCAAAAGGCCAGGCAACTGGCAGCTCACACCTACAACCTTAGCTACTCAGGAGGCTGAGATCTGAGGATCACAGTTCAAAGCCAGCCTGGGCAGAAAAGTCTGTAAGACTCTCATCACCTATTAAACACCAAAAGAGCCAGCAATGGAGCTGGAGCTCAAGTGGTAGAGTGCTAGCCTTAAGTAAAAGAAAAAGAGAAAGCTCAAAGACACTGCCCAGGCCCTGAGTTCAAGCCCCAGGGCCAACACACACACATACATATATACCCCTCTCTCCCACACACACACACCAAATTTTTTTCAGACACTAATATCTAATTGAGTGATTTGCCACAAACTTTGCTTAAAAAATGATCTGAATATTTTGGCATCCTTAGCTATCACCTATCACTTACAGAATGTATTGTTGGGTTTGAATCTGGGGCGGGGGGGGGTGTGGGGGGGAGTTGCAGAGGAGAGACAAGAAGCAAATCTTCCCTGATTGTACTGCTAAAAATCCCTTTATGATGCTATTTACCTATTTAACTGAATTGTGCATATTGAGGGAAATGGGTATTCACCTTTCCATACTTGCAGCACTAGCTTGCACTAACAAATACCCCTCAGCAGGTGTGACCAGCAGGTTAGGCAGGCAGGAAGCTCACACCTGCAGGATTACAAAAAGATTTCTAATCACCAGCCACAAAGACCATTCAACTTCTGGAGCCTTACAAATTGAAGGGAGAAAATAAATTTGATTTGTAAGAAGTAGATACCAAAAGAAAAAAGAAAAAGAAAAAAGAAAGAGAAAACAAGGAAGGAAATCTTTACAAAAAGCTTTAGAAGCAGACTGATGTTAAAACACGGGAAGTCATCAACATTAGTTCTCCTTGAAAGAGCCGCATGAAAACATCAAAGACGGGTGTTGCAGAGATAGGTGGTTTTTTTTTGTGTGCTTAGCTTAAGAAAACTCTGTTTCTCAAAGACAGTAATTTCGTGCAATTTCATTACATAAGAAACCAGCTTTAAAAACAGTACTTCTTGAACAAATCACAGTCCTAGAGGAGCTGGGATGAAGAAAAAGTATTTGCTACCTGAATTTGCCTTCTCTCTAGCAGCAGTCAGTGATACTTAAACAGGGCATCTGCAGAGAAGGTCAGGCATGATTCAAAATTAATTACAAAAATGAACTTCCACATTGCCCAGCCAAAACATGTAGCCATTAGAAAACGTTGAGGGAATAAAGATGACAAAAAAAAAGAAAGAAATGTTTCTTAATAGTCTCCCTTTGCGGGGAGGGGTTGGGGAAAGTAACCTAATATTTAAATAATGCTCTTTAAATAAAAAAAGGACCTTTTTCCCTTTTTTTGCTATACAAAGCTTCTTACTTGTCTAGTGTTATCATGTATGGTCAGTCCGCTTTCTAGTGACTCTGTTAGTATTCTTTCTAAAGGCTAAGTTATGATTTGAAAAGGTAACATGAGGGAAAACATGCATGTATCACTGTCAGTCTACATGTGAAAATCTCACCATGTCCTTAAATCGAGGGTAATACCAAAGACACATGCCTCTGCTCAGAACTTAAAGAGGGGAGAGAAGAGGCCTTCTTTGGTGTCAGAGGAGATGAAGGGACCTTTACCCCACTCTAATAAAGACAGCTTTCTCCTTCCCCAGAAAAACAAATCCATCACCACAAAACTGGAATGAATAAAGGAGTCCATGGAAGAATTATATAAGAAGGAACTGGACGATTCAACTCTATACAAATCATGTAAGAAAACGTGAAAGCGACTGAAAAAATAAAAGAATAAAAGTGAATTGTAGAATTTTCACCTTCAATTCATATTAAATGCATAAAATAGAGCAATAGATTTAGGGTAGAGAAAAACTTCAGTGCAACAAAACATACTTCAGTGTTGTGGATTCATTAGTTCTGCTTTTGACGAGCAACAATGTGATGGTAAATGAATGAATGAATGATGAATGAATGAATGGATGGATGAATGAATGAATGGAAAATAGCAACAATGAAGTCCAATATCATTTAGCACTGAGCAAATGAAAATGAAACATTAAGTACCCTCATAAGGTTTTTTGAAATGCAACTGAATTTAGGCTGTGAATTTGCTAAACATGTCCTAATTGGTAAAATGTGTACTCTCTAAAATGCAGGAAAGAAAGTGAAGCAAAAGCCCAGAAAGTAGAAATAAGGTGATAGATTTTGTTTATCTTGGAAAAATATCTACCCTAAATATAAAAAAAACCTGGTGGTCAGACAAGGAACTTTAGGATAAAATGACCTAAGAGAAAACAAACTTAACAGCAGGAGAAATGCCAGAAAAGAATGGCATAGAAAAGAATGGGAAGAAAATGTGTTTGTTTGGGAACAGGCATTAATAATATTTATTAACAAACATACTCATCACTCATCATACACTCCTCGGCAGCAAGGTCCACATTATTGTAACAAACATGAGGAGTATTTGGAGTTTTATACCTATATGTAGCATCTAGTATGGTGCAAAAATAATTCAGTGTAGCCAATAATACTAACCATTCAAACAGAATATATTTCAGGTGAAGAGCTGTGGTTCTATAAAGAAACAAAAGGACAAAAACGACATAAATCATTGAATATAAAATAGCAATCAACAGTTATTTTTGTTGGAAACAAATTGTCTTTTTCTAGAATTGGTTGCTATTCAAGGGAAATACATATGTGGCAAATAATATAGCTGACTACATATTAATGACATGCTGTTGAATATTATATGTTAATAACATACTATTTATCCTCTATACCCATCATAAACTATAGTGTAGCTTATATTAACTTCCAAGGGATATGTAAGTGAACATTTTCATATGTCTAATGAAATAGAGATTTATTTTTTGCTTATATATATATATATATATATATATATGATCTTGTAGAAGAGAAATGAGATTGGGTGAGAAAGAAATAAAGAATTTCCTTGGAGATATATATATATATATATATATATACATTACTTATACAGTGCTGAATTATGCAAACTCAAGGTAAAAGTAATCAGTAATTCCCTGATAGGTGTGTGAAGCAACTGCTAATTTTTTGAAAATTAAAATAATTTTACATTTTCCCCTTTATTCAAGAATATAAGAAAGGGATATCTTTTAAATATTCACACTTATTTGGACAAAATCATATCTTTTTCACATCATGACAATAATGGTATAGTAAAGACAAAGAATGACTAAAGGATAATATTTACATTACAAAGATAACACTCTAAATTACAAGAATATGTGTATTATGTGTTTATCTGTCAATCTGACTTTCTATCAATCTACCCAGAGAGACATAAGGGAAGGTACCAATGCTTTACTTGACAATTTTGCTTATTTCTCATGACAGACAAAAATATTTACATTGAAATAAAATGATCTCAAGATCATTTTCTAAAATACCAACTAACATGACAAGAAGTAATTACCTAAATATATGATTTTAAAAGTTAGGTTCAGTTTCTATACACTAACAATGATTCACTGAAGAAGTAAATTAAGAAAATAAACTCATTTTAAACAGCATCAGAAAAGCTAGAAATGAATTTGACCAAGGACATAAAACTCTTGCACACCAGAACTATAAAACATTGATGAAAGAAAAATTAAAAGAGACACAAATAAATGGAAGCAATTTCCTTTCCATGAGGTGGGAGATTTAATATTGTTAAAAATGTCCATACTACTTACTGCTATCTACAGATTCAATGCTATGCCCATCAAAAAATTCCAGTGATATTCTTCACAGAATTAGAAGGGAGAACAGGGCAACCGTGAGCTCCACATGGAACCATGAAAGGCCCCACATAGATAAAGCACTCATGTGGGAGAATTAAGCTGTAATCATCACTGTTCCTGATTGCAAAATATAATAGAAAAGGCTGCCAGTAGCTAAGCAAGATGGTCCTACATGAAGATGGAAAATGCCAATAGAACAGAATAGGGACCCAGAAAATACACACAGCAAAGTCTATCTTTGATCAAGGTGCCAAAAACAAATTATAAAACAAGGATATTTATTTTTGAAAATGGTGTTAGAAAAACCTAGTTATCTACATGCTAAAGAGTGACTGACAGTGGATCTTTATAACCACAGACAAAAAAAATAAACTCAAGATGAATTAAAGGTTCTAGCTCAGGCCTAACACTGTCCATCTCCTAGAAGAAAAGATGGTGGGAAATTCTGACCTTGGTCTCCGCAGTGATTTCCTAGGTTCAACAAAGTAAATGAGAAAATTTTATTTGACAAGGAAATGTATGCGCACAGAAATACAATATACAGATTACTGGGAAATTTTGGCAAACTATATATCTGCTCAGGGGTTAATTTCCAAGATATATGCAGAACAAACTTGAACTAGCCAATAGCAGAATTCAAACAACATGATACAGATGGGTTACCATTTTTAGAAAAGAATTTTATCCAAAGTAGGGGCACAAATGGTAACAGAATATGAAAAGGTATTTAATGTTTTAAGAGCAACACACTGTGAGGCCACACCTCAAACCTGTCAGTCATTATGACTCAGAAAGACAAAACTCCTGCTGGAAATGAGTAGAGCATAACACTTGTGTACTCTCAATGGGGATATAAAATGGTCCATAGCTACTGAAAACAATATAAGGTTACTCAAAAAATTCAAAAGAGCCCTTACAATATGATACAGCAATCCTACTGTTGGGTAAAGATGATATCCAAAGAGGCTGAAATCAGAATGTTAATAAGATATGGGCATTGCCATGTTTATTGCAATATTATTCACAAGAGCCTATGTCAATCATAAGACAAATGGGCAAGGAAAACATGACAGAGACGCTCAGGGGGACGTTATTCAGCCTCAGGAAAGAGGCGGTGCTACCCTTTGTAATAACAACACGGATGAAATTAAAGGTATTAGCTTAACTGAAATAAGGCAGTCATGGAATGGCAAATACTTGATAATCCTATTATATGAGGGACCCAAATCATCAAATTCATAAAACTAGAGGATGTAAAAGAAGTGGCTAGGAATTAGGGGTAAGAGAAATTAGATTTTGTTTCCCAATAGGTAGTAGTTGGTCTCAGGTTATGCATTCATACCACAAATGAACAAGCAAAAACAAAAAACAAACAAAAAAAAAATCCAGTGCTGGGAATGTGGCTGAAGTGGTACAGTGCTAGTCTTGAGCAAAAGAAGCTCAGGGACAGTGCCCAGACCCTGAGTTCAAGCCCCAGGACTGGCAAAACAAACAAACAAACAAAAAAACAGCCCAATGACAATCAAAAAATACAAAAGACACAAGGACACTTGATACTATCTACTGTCTTGATTCTGGTTATAATTATCATGGAGAGTTTTGTATATTTAAAGTATCGAAAGTATACCCACTAACTATGAGGAATTCTTTGCATATCAATTATACTTGAATAAAGCTGTTAAGATTAATTACAACTCTAATGTCTCCAGTTGTTTGTTTTCCAAATTTAAGACTGAGTTCTTCAAATTAACTAAGAAATTTCCATGCCATTAACCTTCTTGTACATTTTTGATGAAGAAATTTAATATAATCTACAAATTAAACCCCCTCTCAGAGTTTCAAAGTATAATGAGAATTTCTTATTTTAGACCTCTATCTTGAGATGCAAATTTCATCACTGCCAAGATATTTGTTTAGAAATTCATATATCTCCTTTATATTAGCTCCTGACATCATCTATTTCATTAATATTAAACACTGTAATTTTAAGGACTGTCCCTAAAGAGCTTTCTTTCTTTATGTACAAGTAATAAAATACTTTGCAAGTACATAAGCTATATAAACAGCATTCTCAAGCTAATATTCACATTGGCATTTTCCATTTGCCTATTTTTCAGGTTCTGTTGGGGAATTTGGTGGGTAGAGTGATCTAAAGTATTTAAAACATAGTCACATATCATATGGTTATTTTCAGAACTACATGTTTACACAATCACAAAGCTTGAACGTAACAGCTCTAATGTTCAGTAAAAGTAGATGCATTCAGTTCTCAGAATTTCAGTGGAAATATTCAATTTCCTCAAGGTACTGAATGATCAAGATACTTTATGAAGTCCTTTTGCAAGGAATGGTGGTTGAGGCCATAAAAACGAGAAAAGCATACTCATGAATTTTAAATCATGAGCAAAACCAACCCAATTTTTTTCTAAGACATAACAGGGAATAGTCACTTGTGTCTCTACGAAGTTCAATTGCAAAAAAAAAAAATGGGAACAGTTAAGAAGTTATATGTCTTCTCTTCTTAATATGTATAATCAATCTATACGTTATTAAAATATTCTATAAAATTTAGTGAAATGATAGTTGCTTTAAAATATTCAAACCTATAAAAGTTTTCTGTAGACCATATTTTTACATTTTAAATAAGAATTGTACTTTTCAGATTATGGAAATATTCGTTTGCATTTAAAAGGAGAAAATATAATCTCCTATTAAAAGGGAATTAAAAACAATCACAATGACAACAGCATAATACATTTTAATCTCGGTGTCGTTTCTTTGAATTTTTAAAATTTGACCTATTTTCCATTCCTTGAGCATTTCCATGCTCTGGTTGACACTGCGTCCAGCCTGGATGTTTTTGAATCTAATCTTGGGATATTTTGGTGTGTCTCTGAGATTTCTTTCTTTCATTCTTCTTGTTTATTCTTCCTTGAGCTGCTCTTTTAGTAGCAATGCAAACTTTCCTTATTCTTGGAAAAAAAAAGGGCACTTTGACTTTTCTGAGCCTGTTGCCACAATAACCCAAAAAGCTACCTCTGGTCGATTGTCTATGAAGCCATTATGCTTATTTGGATAAAAATGGTTTTCATGCAACTTGGCATAAAGACTCCCATTCCACTCTTACTTCACCTTGTAGATTGGAGAGGCCTGGCCTTCACTTAAGAACACAGCCTTCTTCCTGCCACACACATGAAGTGACTTTCACTCTTCCCTGACACTAAGCTTAACACTGTCCTGGCAAGTTGCAGGGCCACTTTGGGCCTCTGAACCACACTTTTCTTGTAAGGCCCTATGCTGGGTCCCTGCATATACTTTCCAGCTCCAAGCTTCATGTTATTGATTCATTTGTCCTATCCAGGGTTTTACATGGTGAGTGTTTGATAGCCTATGGTGGAAAGAAATAACACAAAATCAGTTTATTCACTGATCCAAGATAGGAAAAACACTGCCACACTCTCTGGTGCGGGGTGTGGGGGGTATATTTGCACAGAGGTATATTTTAAAACATTTAAAATGTGATTCCTTTCATTGGAAAGTTCATGGTAGAAATCCCAACTTAAAATGAAGCCATATACTTTCAGTCAATTGCTCGATTCAAGAAATAAGTGTGCTATTTAGGGTCCATGAAACATGTAAAAGGCACTTATCATTCATTTGTAGTGTGGTAAGTGTCTGTTGGTCCCTTTTTATGAAGCCTATTTGGGAATCCATGGCTAAAAAATCAGAAAAACAGAATCTGCCCATGGGTGTTCCTATGGGGATTTTCAATCAGTATTTTCATTTCAGAAGTGAAATGATGAAGGAACCTAGCCTGGTGTTTTCTGTACTGATTGTGCAATACGACCTGGCTCAAAAGCTCTGGTTGAGTTTTAAGATGTATGCGTTTCAGTTTTTGTGATCATGAAAGGAAATGATATCAACCAAGTGGACCTCTACATTATCATCCAGCCCTACATTACAGTTGTAATGAAAAAGAACGAGCATATACGTGATCCATTACAATCAACTTTAACTCTGGGGAAGGAAATCTTCCATGGGGTATGACAGCACTGTATAGTAATTGTGTGTCCAGGGTATGTTAATTCTTCTAGCATCAATGTCTTCATTAATAAAATGGTAACCACCCAGTAAATCCTATTAACCCCAGAATTATTTGTATGGTGCCCTAGCAGGCAAAAATACATGTTACATTATTGTACATTTTAAGTCTAATGTAAGGATGCTATTGGAGAGGCATTTTATGTATGCAAACATGTCTGTGTACTCCTATGACATGCTGCTTAAATAATGCACTGAGGTAAACTATTAAAAGCAAGTGAGAGAAGTATATATTTGTCTCTATATACATTTCACATATCTACACAAGCATACCTAGTCATCTATGTAGGCATTTGTGTATATTTCTATATTTCTTCCATTCACTTCTTTAATACTTGGCTCCATTAAACTGCGTAAGGCTTATTAGCTAGGGTTCTCTTTACCCTGCATTCCATTGTCCTTCCAAGGCAGATGCACCCTTAGGGGTATTGTTTTCAGGCTTTAAAATGCTCCCTGACTCTGTGCTTGTAATTCCACTGGCCCTGCTGTCAATTACGAGCTTGAGTTGCAGTGAGCCTATCTATATAGCTCTTCCCACCAAAGACCAGGCTGTTAGCTCAGGCTATTGGAGGGCAAGAACAGGAGCCCCCTTTGGTAGAAACCGCAGTTACCAACTCTACCTCCAATCGGAGGCTATGGCTGGGATATTTCTCTAAACAGTTATACTGACTTATGATTAGGATGTGATACATGGAATAACCTATACATTTTGATATGCTTTCACATAATGTATCGTATTGACCTTAATAAATCTTAAGGGACCTCCCTGACATAGTTGCTAATTGGATAATTGTCTGTAGAGACAGGTTGGGCTGGGCTATGAATCATATGACCTCAGAGCTTAGTGGTCTGTTTCTTGTTTATAGGATTCTCCATCCTTGTTATTTGTTTTCGGGCACCTAGAAAACTAACACAGCCTCTCTCTAAAACACTGTGATAATCACAAGGGAAAACCATGCAAAGGACATATGCACACTGGCTTTTTAAACTTTGGTCTTCCACCTGCAATAGCAATCATCCTGCTGCTTTCATTTCAGAGCCAGAAAAACCACCAGACCAGGCTCAGATTCCACAAGGCATACATGTACATTCCATCAGTTGTGAGTGAGCCAGGAGCAGAAACGCATGTGTGAAGTCCCAGTGTCTATCTTAGTAGCATATATATACATACATATATATTATATATATACGTATGTGTGTGTATATATATATATATATATATATTAACCATCTTAACATCTAATTTTTTTGTGCCAATCCTAAGACTTGACCTCAGTGAATGGCACTTTTTCAAGGTTGGCGCTCTACCATTAAGCCACAAATTTATGACCATTTTGTTTTGTTTTGGGCTTTTTTGGGGGGTAAAGGGGACTTGGGGGGTGGTTAATTAGGGGTAAGGATCTCATAAACGTTCCTACCCAAGCTGACTCCAAACCATGATTTTCAGATCTCAGCCTGAATGTCAAGGATTACAGACGTGGTTCCTGGTTTAAATTTTAATTTTTATTTACTTAAAAAAGACAACGGCATCTTGTTTGAATTTCTCCCTTTCACTCGTAAGTTAAATTTCAAGAGTTATGAAATTATGGTTAGCCGCATGTTGGGAAAAACAAAGGAGAAGGTAACAATGCACAATAGGAAATATACTCATTATCTTATTCATGTAACTGCAAGCCCTCTGTACAGTATCTTTACAATAAAAATATATACTAGAATTTTTTTAATTTTTGTTTTATTGTGAAAATATTGTAGATAATGAGTACATTTCTTATCAAGCATTGTAGCTTCCTCCTTTGTTTCCTCTTCCCATCCCTTATACTAGAAATTTTTAACTGATGTTAATATGTCAATTAATGTGCCAAGTTAACACAAATTCATAGCGTTATATTTTAAGGACACTGATGTCTAATGCCATATAATCAATGAATGACATACTATCATAATGATCATTGTACCATATTGTTATAAGATCACAATATTAAGTGAGTGCCAGGTGATTTATTTTAGCTTTCTCTTTAATAGATACAATCTCCACAGGCTCTGTGAAGACTCCGTGAAGTGCTGACAGTATGCTCCTGTGTGTTGCTGCCCGTCATCCTCACAAACAAACCGACCATCACTCAGTATTAGCTCTTCTTTTTTTGGGGGGTGGGTTGTTGGTCATGGGGCCTGAACTCTGGGCCTGGGTGCTGTCCCTCAGCTCTTCAGCTCAAGGCGAGCGCTCTACCACTTGAGCCACAGTGCCACTTCAGGCTTTTTCTACTTAGGTGGTACTGAGGAATTGAACCCAGGGCTTCATGCACGTGAGGCAAGTACTGTACTACTGAGCCATTTTCCCAGCCCAGAACTAGCTCTTTTGGGGACAGTAAAGACAAAGACCCTTTGGGGAGACAGTAGCTGGGAGAAAGATAAAATATAACAAATGAATAAAATGCATTACCAATCAAATCATGACAGTGTAATGGAGACTATTTAGCAAGAAGTGAAGGGTGGGGTAGGAATGCTAATTTTAAATAAAATGATCAAGAAAGGCTTCCCAGAGTGGGTGACACAGAAGGCAAAAGATCAGTACCTTAAGGAACTGTGAAGAAAACTAGAAGAGCCCGTGGGAACAACTGGGGAAGGAAATTGTGGAGGCAATTCAGAGATCTCCTGATTCTGGCCTCAATGAACCCTGAATATTTTTACATGATGACCATCTCTTCTGAAAGAAGTTGCTTGCTCGCTGTTTCCCAGTAGTGGCTTACTGACTTTTACTATGATCCTTGGCCACCAGTCAGAGGTCAACTTCCTTTAAAGTTAGATAATGCCATAATGCTATGCTCTGTCCAACAGCACACTGGAAGAGGCGGCCTAAAGGATGCTTTGGCTGGGCCTTGTGAATTAACTCAAAGTCCCCCAACTTCCTATCAGTGCCCTTTGAGCTGAGCTCATTCTCTGCAGTCATATTCGGTTCTAGGTGGAAAGAGAAGCATCACAGGTTAAGTAACCAGCCCAGGAGGCAAACTGCTCCTCAAATAGACAATGCCTTCTCATCATAGTAAAGAAAGCAGCCAATGCCAAGGAGATCATCTGGTTCCTGTACTGTTCCAGGAAGAAAGTGAGAAGAACTTCTGCAGAACTCCCCCAAAGACAGAGACTGAGATCAAGGTCACCCAGGTCACACTTAACTTGAGATGGTTTTAACTACGTATGACTGTCTCACTTATGACCCCCAATATTCCTTATTTAACAAGAAGCCAATGCCTGTACCTCAGAAGATGGCTGAAGGTGAGCTGAAGTGCTGTCTTCCAATGACTGCCAAAGAACAAATCTCTGTCCTTCATTATGTCTCTGTATTCCACCAAACCTAAAGTGGGATTTCTGGACTTTGGACCTGGGGTTTATAAACCTGGTTTGGGCTTTGTTGAGCCAGTCTATTGAGGAGGGAGGGTGGGGGTAGGGGGTTGTGGCCAAACCTAACGAGACACATAAACTTTGGACCTAGTGTCTAAAAACCTGGTTTTAACATTATCTCTGGAATGCCCCATGAGAGAAATAAATGTGTCTCTTATTTAAGCCTGTGTTTTTGGAGATGCCCTTATGAAATCAGATTGGCAATATACACATACAAACATACACATATAGGCAAGCTGCTTGCCCTGGCTTAACTATTATTAGCTCTTTCCACACTCCAATGTCTCCTGCATTAGACAACAAATGACCATCATAATAGCTCTAAGCACACAAGAATTATATACTGGGCACATTCTTCCACCTCTGGAAATATTATGACCCAAGAAGTATTATGACACAATTATTTTTTTAAAGAGTATTCTTTCCTTTGAAGAAGCTGAAGGGCAGAAACTAAGGCATCTTTGTGTTTTGAAAGTGAGACCCTGGACAAACTTGACAAAGCCTTTGAAGATAAAGGCACAGGACACAAAAGCAGCTCAGCATAATCCTCATTCTTGAAAACCTGGCTTTCACGTTCCCTTGTCCCTGCAGAGCTGCCGTGGCTTTCCACCTGAAGATACCCTGCCCATCAAAGAAACAGGCAAAGGCATCTGCTCCATGGGGAGGAGGCATACCACAGCCAAGGGTTAACCAGAAAAGCAGGAAGCAAGAATAGCCATGCTCTCTGAGGAGGGGAGGGCTTTCTAAGTAATAGATCTCCTTTGAGAACCAAAGCAAATAAATCTTAGCAATTTAAAAGATCTTGAAAATGTTGAGCAGGAAAAGAAAATAATTCAAAATAAGAGTCTGGACACAGGAAAGATTTATGTTCTATCCTTGCTCAGGGATATTGGACCATTCTCGCCCTTCTACCATCAATGACCTGTGAGCACCAAGACTAATCTCATCCATCACTAGGAATCCCATAGAAATCCTCAGCTCCATTGCAACAATGAGATGTACAAGTCGTTATGTC
>NW_012267228.1:5780679-5821391 GCF_000151885.1 Dipodomys ordii
CTTCTTCTTCTTCTTCCTCTTCTTGTCAAGTATAGGGTAGATCTCATATAGAATTCTGTCTAGTGACAAGGGAACACTGCAGATAAGCAACTGCACAAAGTATCAAGTATACAGTCTGACTGTCATCAAGGAGAGAAGTCCTCTAAGTATGAACAAATACACTCTTGACTTTATGATCCATTGGCACCGTACACTATGTTTTTTGGTAGTTACATAGTTGCACAAAGCAGGGAGGGTTCCGTTCAACACACCAACGTATGAGTTCAATGTGTCACCCCTTTCATCGTCATCCTCCTACATCTAGCCTCCCTTCAACTCAAATGATAAATGTGTTGTTAATTTCACATCTAATCATTTTCTCCAAATATCAGTAATAGTAATAGCTAGACATAAAACATATCAAACACATGTTTTATCTCTTCTGTTACCACCATTTTGAAAATGATGGTAGCAAGAAGCTTGCTAGGGCTAAGTGACTGAGCCATGAGCCACGGCCAGAGAATGCTGAGCTGGTGAACTTGGAGCCAAGTACATGCGACATAACTCTGGAGCTGAGAGAAATAGCTGCTACATTAGAATATTCTGGAAAATATTAAACTGTCTACACTTATGAGTGAATTGTTTACAATTAGAGTCATCATTGTAAGCCATCACCATTACCAAATGAAATTGTTACGTTTACAATATTTTGAACTAATGATAGACCTATCTTCCTCGACCATGGTGAGTTCTTCGGAAATGACGGCATGCTTACCTCCCTGCTCTCGGATACCTTACACTTTCCAGGGATGAGCATGTGTGTGGTTTCTATTCCCATCTGTAGTGACTGGCATGGTCTCATGAGCATCATTCTAAAGGCCTTGTCCTGGAAGCACCACATGAAGGGCTGTTCACTGCTTTGTGCCTTATGCTCCTGAGAATAAACAAGATGACCTTTGATTACCTCACATCTCACACACACCTTCAGGAAACTCACTTTTCAAGAGAGCTGTTTAAACACTGAAAGGACTTTTTGGAGTAATATAGTTCAGATTACATTTGGCTTTAATATAGCTGAAAAATGACCACTTGTCAATACAATACAGAGCAATTTCTGTATATTGGTATAGCTATTTGTTGGCAAAATTAAATACATATATTAAAATGCTAAGGACAGGATTGTCATTTGCAGGCAAGTGGCAGGACTTTTCAATGATCACATGTCATGGGGCTTTTAAAAGCAAGGACATAAGAGGGGGCAAATGAGTGTTACAATGTTGCGTATAAAATAACAAAACAAAACAGGAAAAAAACCAACAACAATGAAACCCAACCACTGAGAATGTGGCTGCAGAAACCACACACATTTGAAAATTCAGTAAGACAAGTTCCAGATGTTCCAACCTGAGGTAACTTCTGCAAACTATTTGCTTTAGTTTCTTGTATTCAAAATCCAGGTTATCAAGGACAGTGTACAAAAATTTTGTAAGGATCAAATGAGTTGAGTGACTTATAAGGCACTTATAATTATAGGGTCATTTAAATGCATTTCTCTAATTAAAATTTTTACAAACATTTAAATTATTCCATAAACTGTAAAGCTCGGGTGGCAAGATGCAAAGTTGGAAACATTACAGAGTGAGAACCGCATTGATAGATAACGGCATGAAAACACAGGACACCAGCAGCTCGTAGGATGTAGATGGCTGTTAGTAAACGCAATAGGATTGTGCTGTTAGGGCAAAAGAACACCTGGAAGACTGAAATAAGAAGATCGGTTGTTCCCATAGCAAATAATCCCCATATGCAGAGGATGAGTCCGCAGAACCAAGTTTTAGGGTTAAACCAATTGGCTTAGCAGAATCATCACATCAGCCTAGCAAGTTTGAGGCCCTGAGTTGAAACACCAAGGCTGCAGGAAAAAAAAACAAAAACAAAAAAAGATTGATTGTAGCTACACTTAAAATTAGATGTCAAGTTATATATGCAACATTATTCAGACATTCAAGAGTAGAGCCAGTGGGCTGAGGGTATAACTCAATGTAGAATGCTTGAATAGCATATGCAAGCTCTGGCTTCAATCTCCAACACCGCCCCCCCCCCAAAAAAAAAGCAGTGAGGAGAGAGAAAGAGTTGACAGAACATAGAATTTTCTGATTACAGAATCAATATAGAAACTACAAAATCCATTCTGCAGTATTCTATGTAATCCCCCTCCTTCCACCCATTGGAATACCACTGCTTTCCTTGCAGAGACCAGAAACAAAAGCACACAGATGTTAATCATGCTCACTGTGGCAAGAGCTGGAAGTGAGAGCTATGGGCAGATAATGCAAGAAGAATTAAAAAGGATGAGTTGAAACCCACACAGCAAAGACAAACATTGCATGTCTGTCTAGTTGTGGACGATATCAGAATTCTCATTGGGAGAATTGACACTTGAGAAAGTGAAAAGAGATATCTGAGGTTTGGATACTTAGAGAGAGGGGTAAATTACAATTTCCTATTTCTATGATGACCACTAATCACTGCCTTTGTCAGATCATTTCATGTCACACCCGTAGTGCAATTGCATAAATAATTATACAACTTTCACTCTAAAATAATGCTTCTGTGAAGAATGTGCCTGAAAACAGAATTATAAATAATAGTACATAAATGGAACAATGGTTACATTCTAATTAAGTCCAATAATTAGATTGTTCTTTGGAAGTGGAAACTGTACTATGTATTCATTAGTCAAAAATCATCTGATATGTGTTACTTATTTCTAATAAGACAATCATCCTGCTTTGATCGTTGCTGGATTAATTGTCTCTGTAGTGTAGACTCTGCAACGTTGGGTGAGTACATTAACAATGCCCTAGCAAACACATAAATTAAAGAGACACATACATACAGAAATCAAAAGCTCACTGCTCTTTTCCTTTGTACAAACTTTTCTTCTGTCTTTGGATATGCCTTCATTCTCTCTCTTAGAACTTCTTGGACATATCTGTAATTATCTATTTCTGGGGAGTACCCTTGTTACCAGTCTCTATAGTAAATGTGCAATTAAGGCACTGACATTCCTCTAATTATGTTAACAAGGACAATTGGACATGAAGAATTATAAACAAGGATGCAGTTGTTTACTACATAACTGACCCAGCAAACAGAGACAAGCAAAACATGGTGAAGATCATGCCTGAAGGAAATGAAGAGCGGAGAATAGAAATTCTGTGATGGAGAAACTTAGCTCATGGGTCATTGCAGCTCAAATGCAGACCGCAGAGGAGAGCTCAGCGGAGAGCTCAGAGGAGAGCGCCCCACACACCCAGGTGGGCCGGTTTCTCTTGTCTAGTGTGAAGCTGATCCACAGGGCTGAGTGTGAACACATGGGAAATGAATGAGCTAGATTCTCAGGCTGCCCTATGTGGAACTTTGCCCACTTCTGGAATGCAGAAGGAAAGGTGGAGGTGCAGCTGGGTGGAGAAGAAAGGTTAATGTTGCAGGACACAGGACACAGGTGAATCCTGTAGGAAATTAGCAAGAAGAAAATATCCAGCCTTAGATGTCTCATCAATGAGAATGCAGCAACATGGCTTTCAGGCTTATAGACCAGGCATCATAAAACAGAAAATAGAAGCAGATTTTGGAACTGAGGGACCAGAGCTGACTAACTTGCACACACACACACACACACACACACACACACACACAGAGGCACACACACACACACACACACACACACCTGATGTTTCATCTTCTCCTAGATGGAGAAGATATTAGTGGCAGCAATACTTTTTATTCATTCTTGCTTCCTTAGTGGCTAGTTCAATATCAGAATCAAAGTGGCACTCTGGTGGTTGTTTTTTCATTCATACAAAGAAAAATACTGAAAGAACGTTTAAATTACATAAACATATGACAAATGGGATGGACAGACAAAAGATGAGAGAAGGAATTTGTAGAACATGTTGGCCACTTCATCTCAGAGATTATACAATGTAAAAAAAGAGTAGCCTGCTTTCATGGACCTTGTGTGAGCTCTACACATAGCCAAAACCTCAACACCATTCATTTCTCCTCTGGCTAACATGGTTTCTTTGGGCACTGCCCTGAATCTACCTCCTTCCTCTTCTTGATGGCTCTTTCCATCCTTGCTTAGCCCTTCCCTTCTATCCACTCTGGACATAAGAACTCCCAAGTTTCCAGTGTTCTCAGCTCTTTCCTCTGTTCTCAGCAATGGAGAGCTCATCATTTCTTACAGACTGGACTGTAAGGCATATTGTCCCAATACAAACCCTTCAATGATCACCTGCTAACAAGCCCCATACCTCCAAGCTCAACATGTCCCATGAAACTTATCTGCTCCCCTTGACAATCTTACATAGATAGGGCAAGAGTTAATTTCCAGGCCATATCATTGCAGCTTATAGCACTGTGTGGGTTTTATATACATTTGTGTTTTGTATAAATATATAATTATGCATACATATAGATCCTAAGCAGAGGCATCTGTTTATATATTAGATATAAATAAAATATATGATTATGTATGCTATATAAATAAAACAAGTTCATATATGCTATATAAAGAAAATATGCTTTTATATTCTATATAAATAAAATATATTTTCTATGATGGGTTGTGGCCTCAGATATTTAAGTCAACAGTATATTGACTCCAAATTCTAAGAACTTAAAAATAGGATAATTAAAATATGCCTTAAAAATCTCAGAGAAGTATTTGTGCAATCATGATTGCATGATTTTACTACATATTTTATGCACCAAGAGCTGGTCTCACTGGAAAATGGAAGGAAAGTGTACTTTCTCATCAAGAAGACAAACAGCACACGAGAAATGAGGCCCATGTTATATCAGTCAGTGTCTCATTACTCTAACAAACATCTGAGGTAACAAACTTAGATGGAGAAAAGGTTGACTTAGGCTTGTGGTTCTGAGCCTATGGTTTTTGTGTCTGTAGTGAGGCAGCCCATCAAAGTGGCATAAAAACCCTTCACCATGGAAGACATACAACAGAGGGAGAAAGGCTGCTTTTGTCTTCATTAGGTACACACCCCCAATGACCAACACCACATTAGACCCTGCCTTAAAGTTTCCATCACCTCCCATAAGGGCGAGACAGACAGACAGACAGACAGAGACAGAGACAGAGACAAAGACTAGATAGATAGATAGATAATAGATAATAGATAGATAGATAGATAGATAGCATTATTTACATAAGTTAAATGATTCTGCTTTGGCCAAATAATTCTGATTCCTGAGTGATCACTCTTCCTATTAAATCAGGCTCCCAAATAGCTAGGCTTACAGGAAAGATAAAAACTACATCAGCTCACTCAAAACCTGTACAATTTTGCAGCCAGAGCAGTAAACAAAATAACTCCTATCTCAGATGATAACTTAGAGATCCTGAACAAGCTGCTCTGGGGAATTTTCAAAGTTCACAAAACAGCAGTGTCTGGGAATGCTGGCCTGAAGATCTGGATCAAAGCAGACACAAGTAGAGGTCTGAATGAGCAGGTTTGCCATTAAAATGAACTAGACAGCCAAGGGACAGGCCTTTCACAGAGCCATGCGAGGTTAGGGGTCCACAGCTCTGTCTGGAGGGGATTGAGGGCAGACGTTTTTAAAAATATCTCTCTCATCCCTAAAGCCCTTCCAGCCCTAAAATAGAACTGAGCCATTTCTGTGCAGAACTGAGGCTTAGCATTTTTCCTTTCTTGTTGGAAGTTTTTGAACTCTTCTGCAATTATTCTGTCTCTACTTGCCTAAGAAAAATCATATACGAATAAAATGACTTCTAAACTAGCACAGCAATACAACTTTCTGGCCACTTTGTTTGGGTTCAAGTCTATGTTGTGGCATAATTATAAGTAGCATCCCTTTTCCCCTCAAAAGTTTCTGGACTTATATATTAAATTACAAAATCATCCTAATTACATTTCTATTCAGCCAATGATTGGAACAGTTCAGATTGAACGATATGGACAGTAAGTTACAATAAGTGCATGAATACTATTAAACATGTGCCGGCAGAATTCACCAGGGAGGTAAATGTAAAGGATTTATCAAAAGGCTGTAGGGCTAACAACCCTATAGAAGAGACATTTGGAAAGGAACCATGAACAAGAATTAACCTAAAGTGTATGACCCAGCAACTAAAGAAGAAAAGGAAATCACCTTTGCAAAGGTCCGGTGGTGAGAATCCAGCTGGCAGAGCTGAGGAACAGAAAGGCAGTGGTGGCTAGAGCTAGAGGGAGAGGGGCACGGGATGTTAGCATGAACTTGAGCAAGATAGGGAACATCATGGTAAATAGGTTTGGGAACATAAGGGGCTGGACTTACCAATGGGTTAAAAAAGTCATGAGGCAGAGAAGGGAAAGGCTGACTCCCAAGTTGCTAAGAGAAAAAGCAGAAGATAGGGATTCAATTTCTAACCTCTCTCTCTCTCTAACCTCAATCTCTAACCTCTCTCTGTCTCTCTGTCTCTGTCTCTCTCTGTCTCTCTGTCTCTCTCTTTCTCTGTCTGTCTCTGTCTCTCTCTGTCTCTCTCTTTCTCTGTCTCTGTCTCTTTCTCTGTCTGTCTCTGTCTCTTTCTCTGTCTCTCTGTGTGTCTCTCTCTGTGTCTCTGTCTCTGTCTCTCTGTCTGTCTATCTGTCTCTCTCTCTCTCTCTCTCTCTCAATTCTTGGCTATATTGCTTGAACTCACTTCTTTCCAGGTCACTGTTGGACACAAGTTAGACCAATGGTGTCCCAACATCCTGCCATCCTTGACACTCCGTAATCCCACATTGTTTTCTGTGCACACTTACTTCCTGTGTTCCAGGGGATGTTCATTCCGATACACGTGTCCCTCTTAAGAATTGATAAAATATGTTTTTCTTAACATGTACACTTGGCCTTCTGCACATTCAGCGTCAGTCCTGCAGGTTTTGTCTTAGTAATGCATCTCTTCTTCTCCTTTAGTTCCGATCATGCTTTTTTTCTCCCTTTCCAGATTTGGTAGGACTTTCTGTAGTTTAGAATGAGCATTGGCATAGGCATCCCAAAAATCAATTGGCTATTTATAACTCCCTACACAGAGAGAGAGAGAGAGAGAGAGAGAGAGAGACAGAGACAGAGAGAGAGAGAGAGAGAGAGAGAGCGCGCACAGCACAGCACAGAAAGAAAGCATGAGCAAGCACACTGGAACCTCAGCCTTTGGTCCCCTCCCACAGTGCTCCCCTGCTGGTGAATCTCCCTGGAGTAATTCCATTAAACACATTCAAGTTGATTTGGCCTAAGACAAGCACCAGTTTTGTTGGCCCTCACCAACTCTTGGGGAGTGTCCAACATTTAAAGAAACATGCCGGTTTGTCAATTTTTTATTTCCTCCAATAAAACGAGGAAAACCTTTTCCGATGACTCCGGTGTAGCCTTGCTGCATTCCTAGAGAATTCATGCAATAAATCCAAAGTGGATGCATGCTCACTCCTGCATCAAAGAGCAAGTCTGTGTGTCAGGGTTAGATACGGGAGGTACCCAGGAAAGTGTACTGGGTAGGAACTGCAGCCTCAGAGGGGAGCTCATCTCATATGAGTGCCTTATTTGTCCCATTGAGGGCAGCTTTTTTTCTGCAGGGGAAATGCCCACATTTCCCCTGCAGAGTTACTAAGTGGAGAAGAGACCTTTGGAGAGTTGCGTTCTTACTGAAAAGTGGCCTACAGACTTGTGGAGTCACCACCTCCCAACATGATGCCAGCCACCAGTTTTTCAGCCTCTGAAGACCTTGTATAAAAAGGTCCTCTAACCCACAACCTAGTTCTTGGTGAGCTGATGGCTTCCACAGAGCGCTGGGCTGAGGGCATACTCCTGATGTATGGAATATCCATGGAGAGCGTAATTCTAAAGCTTGCACATTGCCAGATAAGCTCAAATCTATGGTCAATGGCGCTGCCAGGGACAGGGCCACCCTGCCAGCTCTATCACCAAGGTAACAAGAATCAAGGCATTTTTGGGTACATTCTCTTTGAAATTCTCCTGTTTACTTACATTCAAAATATTGGTTTGGGGAAAAACTGGGAGAAAAAAAGGGAAGACGTGACACTGTCAAAACAAGAAGGTACTCATTACCTAACCCACCTGTGTGTCACCTTTAGAATAAAAATAATTTTAAAAAATATTTTATACTTAAAAGGTACAGAGGGAGGTTACACCTTTAACCCAGCATCTCAGGATGCTAAGATCTGGAGGATCAAGGTTCAAGGACAACCCAAGGAAGATAAATTATCAAGATATCATCTCCAAAATAACAAGCAAATATCATGACTGGGAGCAGGGTTCAAATGGTAGAACACCAGCAAAGAATAAATAAAAATAGGGAGGGGGGAATGAGAACTAAAGAAGAGAATACAAAAGAAAACAAGTAGACCAGAGAAGAAAGATCATGATTAGAAGAGAAGGAATAAAATGGAGGAGCAATAGCAAAATGGAAAAGGAAGAGAAGGGATCACCAGAACCACAAGATGTAGGAGTGGGCAGATTCACCTCACCTGAGGTTGGCCCTGTTTCCTCTCCTTCTTGCATTCTTTTTCCATTTTCCCTGGTTTCTCCTGTCTGACAAGACTTAAAAATGAGTTATATACTTAGGAGCATGCTATTTTCATAATCTATCTTTTTTTTGGGGGGGGGTCCGGTCGTGGGGCCTGAACTCTGCGCCTGGGCGCTGTCCCTCAGCTCTTCAGCTCAAGGCTAGCGCTCTACCACTTGAGCTACAGCACCACTTCCAGGTTTTTTTTTTGCTTATATGGTGCTGAGGAATCGAACCCAGGGCCTCATGCATGCAAGGCAAGCACTCTACCACTGAGCCACCTTTCCAGCCCATCATTTATCATTTTATGTACACATTTATCACGTTTGTCAAATGCCACATTGTTCACATGCCTTCCTCTGAAACAAAATCCTCTGGGAGAAGGCAGCTGCAGAGTGAGCTGTGGGCAGTGCTGTTTTAAGACAAGTTAAGGACAGAAACGGAACATGTTTTGAAACTTACAAGGCAATATGACAGTGGAATGTTATATTCCTTGGCATGATAAAAAGTGTGAGTTTCTGTTTTATATATCATATTTTCATTTCATTGTTCTGTGGTTATATTTTTTAAATATATGTTCCAGAAATATCAGGCTTCAATGGGTTAGAGTTTTTGTTTTTAAATAAATTAATAATAGTGACTTTTTAAAGGGGGAGAAGATGCTATTCTGGTGATTAGCAAAACAGAAGTACTTATTCCTTCTAGAATGTGAACACATGGGAGGGGGTGTGCATGCATGTACTCATGCTCAAATTTTAATTTCAGGAGACCCTGTGGCTTTCCATGCTTTCTCGGAATGCTTTTTCTTTTTTTACTAAAAAATATCTTCATCATCTTTTAGCAGCTTTACCAAAGGATTTTGATTCAATATGTAATTTATGAGTTCAAGGTATCTAAAGTGCTTTTCTAACACCTACATCTCTGATTTTTACTGAATGCAATTTTCATTATTTATTTATATATATATTCCTTCAGAGGGTATTGGTCCCTCTGAGAGAGAGAATAATCTGGCTATATTCTTACTTAAAATTCAATGAATTTATGAAGGTTTGGCAGTTGAAGGTTTTTGATACATCTGCCATCGAAGCAAGAATGAAGCAAACAGGAAAGAATTTTCTGGAATTCTCTGGAATTTTTAGATAGGATAGATATTTTCAGGGGCAGTCATCATTTCATGCATGCAGGCTCCAAAGAAAATCACCTGTCAATAGTCAGCATTTCCATCTTCTTAAACAGTTGAAAACTCTGAAGCTCCTCATTTCTAGTTCTTCATAAAGTAAGTAATAGATGGTTGTCAAATTTATGAATCTATCATTGTGTGTGTCACCTCCACCATCTCGAGCTTTCTTTACCTTCCTGGTTCTCAGTTTAGTCCTTTGCTTGCAAGGTTTCTTTGAAACATTGTCTTCCTTCAACAATCTGCCCAAACCTTTGTTCAGTTCATTGAAACATGACCAGCTTTCTTACTGTTGAGGCATCATTGTTACTCATTCAGAGGGTGAGCAGTCCTGGGTTTGAACTTAAGGCCTCACACCTGATAGGCCAGCACTCCTTACTCCTGGACACAATTGCAACAATTTTTGCTCAGGTTATTTTTGAGATAAGGTATTGCTTTGTGCCCGGGCCAGCTGAGGACCAAGGTCTTTCTATTTACATTTCTCATGTAGCTAAGATGCCACCATGCCAAGCTTTTTCAGTTGTGATGGGAACTTGTGAACTTGTTGCCTTTAGAGTAGCTAAGATTACAGGTGTGAGGCACCAGGCCCAGTACATCTTGGCATTATTTGATTTAGAAAATAAACATATAGACACTAGTTCCTTCAGGGGATTATTCGATACATTCATTTGTGGCAAAGAATTACTTATGTGAGTCCCTGGAAAGTTCCTGACAACCTGATATTCCACAGTACCATGTTACCCACTCTCGTGAGTTCTCTGGAGAAAGTTGCAGAAGGCAGCCCTGTCTTTCCAGGCCAGGACTGGTTAGGGTTCACTGAGGTGAGACATTTTTCCATTGATCTGATCTCATTCTCTGAGATGCCAGCTCCAAGCTGCATGTAGCTGGCAAAGGAAAATGCCAGTGCTTCATAGTCATCAACAGAACCCCTGACTGAAATCTGCCCTGAACACAAAGCCATGGTTCACTGTATGCCTAAGGGGTAGGTAGGTACAGCTGACTCTAATATCTCTATCATAACTATATTATTATAAGCAAGACTTTATCGCATGAAAAGGGTGGCACAGTACCTCAAAGAGACAGAGCACCAGAAATAAGACCTTTATAGGCTCTTCCTCATTTTTGAGGAAAAAGGACCTATTTAAAATTCTTGAGCTCTGGGTAGTCTAATAAAAATGTAAAGATAGAGATTTCTATGAAAATAAAAATGGTGGAATACTGCAAAGAAACTGAAAGAAAGTGAGAATTGGTCTTGTTAAAAGACCTTAACCTAGCCTCTTACAGCAGTAACTACGTTGAATATATTGAATGTTAAATAGGTACTTGCTAAATGAACTCACCCATCAATGGATGAATTGCAAACTTCCATTCAGTTATAAGGAATGCTGACCTGGGTCTCAGCATCCACTCTTGTCTCACTAAATTTTAGGAATCAAGAGGACAGGTGACATATGCCTATCACCCATCTGGTCTGGTTCCTCATTTGTTCTCCATCCATTAGCCCCAGTTTGGGGAGTGGTGGTGGTGGTAATCCAATCAGGAGAAAAGGTGCTTTTGTTAGGCTGAGGAGCTTATAAATCACAGATGTGTAGTCCTCAGGATTCTGGAGGGTGGAAGTCTCAGATCAGTGTGAATGTGGTCGGGGTTTGGTGAGGCCTCCCTTCTGGGCTTCAGTCAGACTCCTGAATCTGTACCCTGTCCTCGCATGACAGAAGCGGGGAGTGAGTTTCCTAGATCTTTCCTTAGGCCACTAACACCGCTGATGCAGGCCCCATCCTCATGGCCGAAGCTCTCCTCAGAGACCCTGACTGTACCCTTGAGCCCCATTCCCCAGGAACTCTTGGATGCTAATGATAACTCATGTGGCTCTTCCCTTCCATCAACAGGAGGTTGGGTGTTGGTTTTCGCATTCTGGTTTGCCTTTGTATAGAACTTGCTCTCTGTGAAGCCAGCAAATGGAGCTATGGCATGGAGGACTGTGCGTTTACTATAAACGATGGCCTCCCAAATTTCATCCTACATATTACAAGTCCCACACTCACTGGAAGCCCTCCGGCACTTCACGTTTTCACCCATCCTGAAAGAGAATGCCCCAAATCGAGGACAGAGAGAGAGAGAGAGAGACATGAGGCAATCAACTAATGCCTATCCAAAAAAAAGTGAGAAATGCACAGCCTATTTCTTCTCATTACTGCCTGTGATGAGGGCTGGCGGCAGAGATGAGTATCTCTAGTCAGACCCACTCATATAGAAATTTACATCTAAAAGTAATTGCTATAGATCATAATTGGTCAATTAGGTGTTCTCCACTCCTTAGGCCCTTTTCAGACCTTAACTGCATGATACATGCCCCACTTTCGTAGGAGCAATTTATAGTAAAAGGAATGTAATTTGTCCCTTATAAAAATACCATGTTAGAATATGTAATCATCTACTTGGCCTGGCCTCCCATAGGGGCAGAGGCTGGGTATCATGATAGAAGTAGTTGACATGAAGGCATCAAGTATGGAGTTGCTCCTCAAATCTTTTCAATTCTACACATCTGTTTTTGAAAACCGGGTACCATGATGCGATTCACCTTCATAATTACAATTCTCCACTAATGAACTTGTGTCCGTGGGAATTTCATTATGTTCTTGGTAGCGCTTCACTCTCTGCTCTCTCTTCTTCCATTACATCATCTGCAGTAGGCTTCGTGTGGGGAGGGATTAGTCCTCTATATCTCCACAGGGGAAAACTCCTGGCTTCTTGGAATCTCTGAAGTCCTCAGCGGGCTTGCTTTCTCTCTGGCGTCACATACTGCATGTGTCCCCTACTGGCTGTGTCTAGCCCCAGAGAGGGAGAGAATACTGGCTTGCACTCCACTAAAGTAAAACCCAAGAGATCCTCTTTGATTTTTCCAGAAAAGAATGATCTCACTTCCTCCATGCCACAGTCAGATCCCATTTCCCTACCATGGAGCTCTCCACATTTTATCTCAAATCCTCCAGTCCTTCCAAGGCAGACGCTCGTCATCAGGCCATGAAAGAAACAGCACAGAGTGTCATTCTTAGTCTACAGTGCATGGGCCCACAGTCCCACACTCTCTCTTTCTTCGGGATGAATTCAGCTGAGGATGTTAGTAAGATTTCTCGTGGGCATAGGTAAGTTTCACTAGAGTGGTCAAATCTATTTCCTTGCACTTTCTCAAAGAAGGTGGTAATTCATAGAGGATTTACCTTGAGAGAAAATTGTCTAAGAGGTTACAAGGTAACTTGGCAATGCCATTCTTGATTAGAAAATGGAAAGAAAATATCTCCAAATTTAATCTTCATGACAGTAAGCTGCTATAATATACATGGAACTATTAAAAAGATAGTTTCCATATACAAAAAAAATCTTCCTTAAGCCTACCATGACTTATTTGGTTTTATTAAGTAATAAGACCTATAGCTATAACTATAGATCAAGTTATCCTTACCTTCTAAGCTGTAAGCTAGATATAAGTTATAATAATTAGTTATTAATTGGTTATCATTACTATAGATAGCTAGATATCCCACTTAATTTCATGCATTTTGATGACAGAATTCATTCATTATTTTTTATCCTTGTATTACTATTGTTCTTGTATTATCTTATGGTAAAAGTTAAGAAAGTGTTCGTCTAACAGGATCCTCAATCATCTGTGGTTGTCAAGATGCCTGCCTTCCCAATCAAATTCTTGGACAGGGGTTGTGTTGGTCAATCTTCCATTGACAGTGATTATCATCACACTACTTGGAAAGAAATTTCTAACAAAATTCATTCACTAATGAATGAGTCATAGGGAGGGAAGAAGGGAAGCAAAGGGGGATAAAAGGGAAAGAAAGCGGAAGAAAAGAAAGAAGAAAAGAGAAGAGGAAGGAGACAGATGAAGATAAGAAGAGAGGGAGGGAAGGAAGGGAAGGAAGGGGGAAAGGAGGGAGGAAAATACAATGATTTTTACCTTTGGGTCATCATTTTACTACGTAGAAATCTTCTAACTAAACTGAAATAAATCCTGAAAAGGAATTCTGAGTGCATGACTAGTTGAAAAGATGATCAGACAAACGACTTAGAAAACAAGCATGGCCTGCAGGTTCCCATCAATCCAAGGGTAGGCAAGCTCCAATCCGTCCAGTGTGAGATCCTAGACCAAAATGAATGTCAAAAAAGGGAAGGGAAAGAGTTGAGAGTTTAGAAAAGAAAAATTGCTAAGAACTCTTTCTCAGACCTGCTAACTTATAAATGCCATGATTAGAATTTGCATAGTCTTCATTTACTCCATTTGTCACACCACACAGCATCTCTTCCTTTAGGCAGAGAGGCCCAATGCAGGAGTGCAATGCTTCAGGAGGAACACAGACTTGCCATCAGAAGAACTGGCTCTAGGCCTGCCTCTACCATCCCCTGAAGCTGCCAGTTAACTTATCTGAGTGTATAAACTATGCATAATCATAACAGACGTCCTGGGGTTGTTGTGATGACTGAATAAAGTAATTTACCCAAATCTCCGGATGAATCGTGAAACACTCTGCAATGCAATGAGGTGTTTTTGTTGCCCAGAAATGATGGAGAGAAAAACCATCTCTAGGAGACAATCAAGAGTTTCCACACCCTAATAGAATATGTGTAATTTGGAAAATTATAGTGTACAGGCAGTTGTCAGAGAAGCTAACTACTTCTTTGACTTTCAAGGATCTGAGATGAAATTTAAAACCAAAAGTTAAAAAAAATAGCTTGATAAAAAATGCAGAAATATTAACTTCTACTACTAAGAGCAAATTCATTTTAACTCTGAAAGTTCTACTGTAAAAATACAAGGGTCTTCTCTTTGTAATGATAGTATATTGATTATGAACCAGAAAACACAAGAAACTCCAGTTTTGAAAGACAGACAGACAGAAAGAAAGAAAGAAAGAGAGAGAGAGAGGGAGGGAGGGAGGAAGGGAAAAGAAAGACAAAGACATACAAAAAGAAAGAGAGAGAATGAAAGAAAGAAAGAAAGAAAGAAAGAAAGAAAGAAAGAAAGAAAGAAAGAAAGAAAGAAAGAAAGAAAGAAAGGAAGGAAGGAAGGAAGGAAGGAAGGAAGGGCAGGGAGGAAGGGAGGGAGGGAGGGAAAAGAAAGACAAAGACAGACAGACAGACAGACAGACAGACAGACAGACAGACAGAAAGAAAGAAAGAAAGAAAGAAAGAAAGAAAGAAAGAAGGAAGGAAAGAAAGACAGAAAGAAAGAAAGAAAGAAAGAAAGAGGAAGAAAGGAAAAAGAAAGACAGAAAGAAAGACAGAAAGAAAGAGAGAAAGAAAGAAAGGAAAGAAGGAAAGAAAGAAAGAAAGAAAGAAAGAAAGAAAGAAAGAAAGAAAGAAAGAAAGAAAGAAAGAGAAAGAAGATTTTTCCTCTTAAAGATTTCAAATAGCTGTGGAGGGAATCAAATCCCATTGCCTGCTAGACAGGAGAGTATGAACAAGTTCGTTAACTTCTCTATATTTTTACCTCTCACCTAGGGACAATATTGTGAGGATTCAATGAGCTAACTCTTGTAGAGTACCCATGATAATACCTAGGACACAATTGTGTAGCAAATAACCCATATTTCTTTTTTGTCTTTCCTCTGCCTGTTTACAACTCAATGTTCCCAGGAATTTTGCCAAGTTAGATGCTGGGCAGGTAGGTCTTCATAACCTGAAGATGAGTGAAATCACTTTAGGTAACTGTCTGTGTTCCCAAAATAATAGTAGACACTTACTGATACCATGATGTTTATATTCGTTCCCATTCAATAGTCCCAGAAGCTCTGTGACACAGATATAGATATTCCTTTGATAAAGATACGAATCAGAGACCCAGACAAGTCAATGACTTTCCTACTGACTCAAAAAATAAGCAAAAAAAAAATAGAATCCAGTCTTAACTTTCCCTCTGACTCTGTCCAAAGTCTGCCACGAATTCATCTGCTACTATTAGGTTTGAAACTGAGTCCTTCAGTATTCCTGTAGAGCCCTTCAAGTTACATGCATCTACATAAGATAAGCTACTTATCTAAAAAAATCATCTTTGCCTCTTATCCAGTGCTTCTGAAGAAAAAAAACCTATGGAATTAGGATTTCAGCATATGGATTTGAGAGGCCTATGTCCATTTAATTCAGAAGATAACACTCCTGGCTCCCTCAAATCAATGATCTTCCCATATACCACATAGCAACTCAACAGCACCCTAAGTCTTAACTTCAGTTCCAAAATTCCAAAGCCTAAACCCTTACTGAAATATCACCTAAAATAGACATAGGTGAACTTCAAGGAAAAATTCTATGGCAGCCATGAATAAGTTCACAGTGTATCCAAAATAGTTGCACTTATTTCTGTTGTCTTTTTCTTAAATTACATTAAGACACTATTCTATAAATATAAGAGAATATTTTCTTATTAAGGAAGAGCCAGAAAGATGGTTTTCTTTCTTCTTATTTTCCCACAGCTCTTCTTTAACTATATGTTCAGTCCGTAGTTTATATTTAGTAAAGGAAGGCTTTCAAATATATCACAAAGGTTCTAAAATATTGCTGTGAACTTACAAAAGTCAGTTCTGGCTTTCAGGTGTGGAAAATGTACTGAGGCATATATTTTAGAGTTTGTGCTACCAAAAAGACATCCCAAGGAAACAAATAGACCTATTTATCCCCTGGTCTGCCTGGTCCAGCCTATAAGATGTGATTTGTTGAATGACAGAACTTATTTCTATGAACTAACAAAAAGTCAGGAAGGGGTCATTAGGGAGTTGGAGATGGCTGAATTTCCATTTCAGGCCTCAAACTTCAAACAACAAATACTAAAAGGGCAAGATTCAAAGCTCAAGAATCATTGACTGGACTGTTTTGAGGGTATTCACACAGCTCCAATTAAAAACAGAAAGTCTTCTCCACTGTCTAGAGGCTGAGCAACTTGGTGAAATGAAAAGCAGGAGGGATAAACTGAACTTCTGTAAGAATGATTAGTCTTATTGCAGGATCCTGACCTAAGGTTCTATGGATCTTCAGTTTGCAAATGGAGATGACTTCTGTCTTCTGAGGGTGATAAGCCAGGAGACAGTCAACATCTGTTATAAGAAGAGAATGATGAGCCAGGCTCAGGTGGCTCACACCTGTAATCTTAGCTACTCAAGAGGCTGAGATCTGAGGATCATGGATCAAAGCCAGCCTGGACAGGAACGTCCATGACACTCTTATCTCTAATTAATCACAAAAAAGAGCTGGAAGTGGAGCTGTGGCACAAGTGGTAGACTGCTAGCTTTCATCAAAAGAAACTCAGGGATAGTGCCCTGAGTTCAAGCCCTAGGAACTACATACTAATTAACTAAATAAGAATGAAAATCAAACTAAAGCCACCAGACAACCAAATTCATTGCTAGTCACCATAGCTAAGACATGCAATCAGTCCAGATGCCCCTCCCTCAATGGACAAATGGATCAAGAAAATGTGATAGGTGTGTGTGTGTGTGTGTGTGTGTGTGTGTGTAAAATGGAATTCTAATCATCTATCAGAAAGAATGCTATTGTAGCATTCATAAGGAAATGGAAAGTCTTGGAAAAAAATTATCTGATGTCAAGTAAGTCAGACCCAGAGAAACAAAGATTACACAGTTTCTCTCATTTGTGGTACTGAGAATGTGCCTATAAATCTATAAATAAACATGTTGGGTGGTATATAAGTGGTTACAAATGAATTAACTAAAGTGTACTAGACACTATGAAGAACTCACATAGTGTAATTTTCTACAAAGACAAAGTCAAAGCCCAACAAAATAAGTACCAGGAAATAGGTTCTTGAAAGACGGGGTAGGGCCAAGTGGGGAGGGGTAGACTAATGAAGGGAGGAAGGAGGTAGAATGTGCAGTCAAAAATTCATTGTAGATACCACAAAATCAAGAAGAGTAAGTGAAGGGGTGGTTATGGGGTGATCATGTTGAAGGAGGTAATACTGATCAATATGCATTATATTTATAAACTACTTTGTTGCATAACACTTTGTACAACTACTTCAGAAATAATTTTAAAAAATTTAAAAGTCAAATGGATGGTTGCAGACATTAGTGTAACACTTTCAGTCTCTGGAAGGGGTGAAGGTTCAGGTCATTCTGTTGTAAATAATAACTTGTTCTGTTGACTAAACTCAGTCAGCTCTAAGCACCATGACCAGAATCTCAGATCTTTTTAACTTATTCACTGATCATCTATCTGTCATCATCTACCTATCATCTATCTAATCTATCTACTCTTTCTCAAACAATATATGAAAATTATCAAACAGAAAAGACAGTTGAAAGCATTCTCATGAGTCACCCTTTGCCTGCCTACTACCTATACTCTGCCATTGATATTTTATTTGCTTTATTTAGCTATCCATTTTCCCTTCTGTGCATTAATCCACTATAATTTTGGTGTGTTGCAAAGCAAATTTCAGAGATCAATGGACTTTACCATTCAAAAATATACCACAAATAAGTTTATGTAACCAAACTAAGGATTTGTTTGTTGTAGTTATTTTTCTTTTGAGATAAGGTTCATACAAAACAAAGTGGGCAAGCCTTATGTGTCTATTTGCTTCCTGATCATAAATCTACATGTCAATGTAACATTAAAACCTACAAACAACATGACACACCATCAAAGAATTTCTACGCATGTTTAATCTCCATTTTCCTCTGCATACAACCATTGTTCTGATCATTGTTCTGATTATTCCTACCATACACTGAATCCCTAAATATCATATCAATGGGATCACAAAAATTACTCTTATGTCAGTTTTCTTCAGATTAATATTGCATTTTATGGTCTATCCATATTATTGTGTGTGATAGTAATTGGTTCTTCTTTATTGTTAAGTAGTATTCCACTGCATGAACATCTCAAAGTTGCTTTAACTTTTCATCTGTATTTGATACCTGGGCTGCTCCAAGTTTTAAAAAAATAAAACCATCAAAATTATTTTTCAGCAAGAAGAGAGAGGAGGGCAAATAGAAACATCTTCTTTAACTAGGAGGGAACTATTTTTAAAGTAACATTGTTTAGAAATGCTAGGCCATAATGATAAAAAAGGAGTCTAATTTTATTTAGTTCTATTCCTATTCTTACATTTGCTATATAAAATGTACCAGCTCGTTGCCTGTTTTTACCTGTCAAGTTGTTCCCACTATTTACCAGACTCCCTGATTAGAACCACAGTGATTGGGACCATCTCTGCTTGGTTTATATCATCTACTTACTTTGATAGTGCCAGAAACACTGATCAGTCAATAAGTACAAATTTGCTAAATGAATGATATGCCGTTCACAATGATAGAGAAACAGAGGTGAAATCAAGTGACTACTCTTCTTATTTTCAACACTCTTACAGCCTGGCATACTTCTCTGCTGAAATAACCATGCCAAGCTGTGAGCCAACAGTTTTCTTCTCATGAAAACACTTCTGAAAATGTGATCCTGGAAGTTTTACTTTTGGTCCATGAAGCAAACCACAACTTATGACATACTTCTTGACATTAGCTTGAATTAAAATGACAGAGGATCACTTTTCATTTACATCAAAAAAAAAAAAAAAGGTTTTCGCATCAAATGTGTGCTGGCTAATGCAGCAATGCCAGATCTTAAAATATAGTTAAAAACTTGGCTGTGTTCGTTGATACATACCTTTAATTCTACCAAAAAAAGAGACTTAGGTAGGAGGACAATGGTCCAAGGTCAGCCCTAAGCAAAAATGCAAGACCAGGAAGTGGTGCTGTGACTCAAGTGGTAGAGCGCTAGCCTTGAGCGGAAGAGCTCAGGGACAGTGCTCAGGTCCAGCGCCCAGGTCCAGAGCTCAAGCCCCATTACTGACAAAAAAATGTAAGACCAAATCTGCCAGGAAGGTGGAGCCAGGAGGTGAGGAGGAGGACAAGGAGGAGGAGGAGGAGGAGGAGGAAAAAGGGAAAGAGAAAAAGAGGAAAAAGAAAAAGAGTGAGATAGGAGGAGGGAAGGAGGAGAGGGGGAGGGAATGAGGAAGGAAGGAAGGAAGGAAGGAAGGAAGGAAGGAAGGGAGGGAGGGAGGGAGGGAGGGAAGAAGGGAAAGTGAGAAAGAGAAAAAATAGGGAGGGAAGTGAGGGAGGGAAGAAGGGAGGAAGGAAGAAAAGGAATCATGAAGGAAAGAAAAGAACAGAAAAGAAAAGGCTGGGCTATTGTTCAAGTGGCTGAACACTTGTCTAGGAAGCCAAAGGCTCTGAGTACAACCTCCAGTACAAAAAAGAAAAAATCCAAACCAAATTTATTTCAGTCTTTGAGTGAGTGTGAATTAAACATCTGAGAAACTGAAGTTTTTAAATTTATGTTCATGTACAAATGCTTGTACAAGCAGGCTACAGTTTAGCATGTCCATGTATGTGGCCAGGGCATCATGATTGGCAACACCCTTATCATTTCCCTCCCCTACCCACCAACTCCTTTCCCATAAGAAAGATCAAGCTTGAGAAACTTCTTATTTTTAATATGGTGTGTGCTTATTTTCAAGAATGTTGCCAGGCTCATGCCTGTAATCCTAGCTACTCAGGAGGCTGAGATGTGAGGATTGTGGTTCAAAGCCAAGCCCAGGCAGAAAAGTCGCTGTCAGACTCTGATCTCCAATTAACTACACTCAAAAACCAGAAGTGGTGCTTGGCTCAAGCGGTAGAGCACTAGCCTTGAACACAGAGAGGCTCAAGGACAGCACTCAAGCCCTGAATTCAAGCCTTACAAGTAACAAAAAAAAGTCTTCAACAAAATTTACAATATAACTATCTTTACAAAAAACAAAAAAAGCTCTTGAATTGTAATGAATCTTAACTATGTATAGAAAGCCCCAGTGACACATTCTAATGAGTATTCTGTTCTATTTGGCCTTCTAATTTCTTGCACTGTTCTCCCCTCTGAGCTGTGACTGTTAGTGTCATGATTGGTGGTGGGTCTCCTTGCAAATGTACAGCAATCCCAGAATTCATCTTTCCTTGGAATGAACCAAAAAGCCCAGCTGAGGATGTGAGGACACAAGTTTTGTCACGCAGAGGGGACACTGCACACTCTACAGCTATCTGCCCATCAGGCCAAACTTCACCAGGTCCTGTTGGTGTGAATCTGAGGCATGTGTTCATACTCTCAGTGCGAATTAGTATTCTTTAAAAAAATGGAAGAGAGGCACTCAAAGTAAGACATAGAACCAAATGTGTTTGTGCTCCACCTGGCACAGGAGGAGAGCTCCTAATGGGCACAAAGGAGGTGACCTGCTGAGTCTCTCATGAGGAGGACACTGGTTCGCTCTACTTCCCACACCTTCCAAGAGCTCACTAATTGTAGGCTCTTACTAAACATCTAATGATTCATCCCTATTGATTTACATCCAACAGCAGGTTGTCTATGCCTTATCTGTGCCAGGAGCTTTCTCTATGTCCACTCTCCAAAAGCCTTTATTAAAATCTAAATTGTCACAGACATCTTACAGACACTAACTTTGAGACCCCCAATACCTGTAATAGTCTAGTCCAGTCTAGTATAGCTAGAGTAGAGTACTGTACAGTATGTGATCATGTCATGGCTAAGGAATGGGTTTAACTTCCTTTGACTATTCAACCAATGCCCAAAGCAACAAGAGCCCTCATGGCATTTAATAAATATTTCATGTAGAAAGTCTGATTTTAAAAAAAAACCTCTCCTACTTAAGTTTTACTTAAATATGAAAGGAGCAAAGGCATTCAGAGTAATTTATCACTTTTCTGTAAGCTAATTAGGTTGACCAGTTTTCCCTGGAGTGAAAACATGCAGAAATTGCTCACATGTTTGGAATTTAAGACCTAACCCATTATCCATCCAGGCATCTGCATTTCTCCATCTTTGCTTTCACAGGCAAGATAAATTCTCAAAAAGCAATGCACCACGGTATTGCCAATGAGCAAACACCTCCCCAGTTTATTGCATTGGTTGTGCTGCGTGCTTATTTTAATATCACCACCTTTCCCATTAACAAGTGTATATAGAACTGAAGCACTACACAAGTCTACTATTAAGAGATTGTCCTAATAACTCCCTGACTGCCATTCAGTGGTCAAAAGTAGAAGATGAAAATAAACAGATAACCCCCAGTTGGACCCAAGAAGCAATGAAGCAGAGAATCTTGGGTCATAAATCTTTGCCTGGCTTGACAGGCAAGGGAGGATGTAAACCAATGGCATGTAAAAGGTACACAGCCAATCTGATCACTCTCCACCTTCAAGGATCACCATACCGAGGAGGGGCCGCATGGCTAGCCCACACACTGAACCCATCCTCCATGCCCTCTCCTCATTTGATGGGGGAATCTAGGAAAAGCTCTGAGATTCAGGTTTATTATTATTTCGTTAACTAACTGGGAATGTAATAGAGAGGAGAAAAAGAATGAAATTATTTACACATCATCCAGATTTGAGTTGATTACATAGGCCCTGCTGCAGGCTTTTTTTCCGTTTCCCCTGCGGACAACATCTGTTTAGACAACATGGGTTTGCCAAGTAGCTCTTGCTATTGATTTATTCCTCTGCAAATGACATAGACCTTTTTTTTTTTTTTGCAAAAAGAGAGTTTGATTGAACATGAGATTATCTGTGACCGTGGACCCCTGTGTTTCTATTATTCAAAAGCCCTGGTATGAGACCTAAGCCTGTTTCTTTGCTTTCTTCCCTGACCACACTTGAATGATCACAATTCCTGAACACAAGAGTGAAATGTAGGCAGGGGTAACATCATCGGTGTGCAGACCAAAGAGACCCACTCAGAGGGGACTTGCTCTTGATTTAAAGCTCTATGGTGGCCATCTTGCAACTGTGGAGTGATTGCATCTCTCTATTTCAGTTTCAAGAGTAATGTCTTGCGGGACAGTTGAGTGTGTTTTTGAGCAGGGGAGATAGGCTCCTTGTGCACCCTACCTAGGTCTGCCCTGCCACTCTGCTCACATAGGGTGGTTGGTGCTGATGCTCCCAAAACAAAGAGGAACAAAGGAGCTGCGAGGTATCGAAGACTCTAAAGCTTAGTCTGGGGCAGATTCATTATTTATGACATGTGAAGGGAGGCTGATGTCAGTTATGAAAGACAAGACCTTGTCACCAAGGAGAATCCTCATCTTTCAGCCATAGAAAGAAGATAATATCATTCTAAGAAATATGCAAAGCTAAGGAATCTTGTCATGTATTTTCTTAATATACATAATATATCTATATCTATATATAGTATCAGCCAACCACTTAGACAAAAATGATGACACAGAGGAAAGGAAAGTACTAGGCAGGACAGAGATGCTTTTCCTTTCATTCCTTTTCTACCATTCCTCGGTCAGGGGGACTGTGTAGACCGTGTGCCCATCAACCAGGCAGGAAGAGTGCAGAGGGTTTGTACAATGTTTGCATTCTGCTCCTCTGTGAAGAATTAAATGCATATGCATATCAGGGTGAGGAAAAAATAGGATTGTGTCATTTTCATGATTCTTTCTATGAGTTAAATGTACCCGCATTTGTATTTTACATTGGCACTGCACCAGTATGGCAAACTCCATGCTTATAATTTAAATTTTTAATTTTTCTTTTCTCAGGGAAAAAACTTAAATAATGGATAACCAGGACAAGATGAGAGACCACAAAAGAAAAGAAAAAAAGTGTAAAATTGAGCCTTTCGTGCTCTTTTTACTTGCATTTTCTAAACAAGAGAACTTCAGTTTTCTTCATTGTTTCTTTTTTAAAACTGGGATCCATACATCACTAGTTGGTCCCAAATGAAAAGAAATACTTTTTAAAATTATTATGATGAGGTATTATTGTCAGAAATAATTGGAAGTGGATTGTAGATCCAAAAGGATCCATTGTCCATTATAAAGTAGATGATTTTGGAAGAATACCCTATGTAATTTTCTCCTTGAAAATTATCTTCTTCAAGTATACATGAATTGATATTAGGCTCCATCAAATTCTAGATTCTCTTCATTATAAGGTAAATCTAACCTTAAATATAACTTTATAAAACTCAAGGGCATTGAAACATATGTGCTTTTGTTTTTAGGAGTAAAGCATTTGAACGAGGGTCCAAACTCAGATCTGTATACCCATGTCAAAAGCTCTTCCCCAGCAGTCATAAAGCTAGGCATAATGTGGTAGGAGAACTCTGGCCACCAGTACTATAAACAATTAGCAATTTGAATTTCAGTCACGTTCCTTAAATAAAAGTATCATATGCCAACACAAGTCTGTGCCATCCAGTCTACCCTACATGGGTACTGGGGCGGGGGACAGGAATATTTACAAGAAACTCTATGGCACGATTTGCCTTCTAAACTTGAAATAGCTTAGAGAACAGAAGCAATAATAGTAGAATATGAATGGAAATTAGAGATGGATTAGACGGTGGCTAGCAAGCAAATCTCAGGGGCCCACTTCCTATTATTAGAGAGCTAATGCTCCATAGTGTCTGTTCAAATATGTGTTAATAGCTGCTCTGGGGAGAGAAGGACAGAGATTATATAGGACGACAGTGGTAGAGCCAAAGGTTTCAGAATGACCTCATCTCTCAAAGCCAGCTTTATCCTTATTCTCCTTAGTAACTCATTTCTGATCTTTCTCTTCTGTAATTATATAATAAAACAAGCAAAGAACACTTTTGCTGAGCAGTATGGACCTGAAGACATAGGAAGCAAACATATCTTGGAGAGCTGTCATCAGGAGTTCAGAGTGGGGAGCTTTGGAGCACCGACAAGCATATCCATGTGAAATGTTTCAAAACCGAAATGCACAGCAGATATCACAGGACACTGAAGTCTGAAAGGAACAAACTTCCTTGCTTAACCAATCCAGCCTCTTAAGAAAGGGTGTATTGGATAGAAGTGAATTTCTTGACAAAAAAAAAACTATGAAGAAGAAACCTAGAAATGGAGGGACAGACCCAGAATGCCAACCAACATGAGAAAAGAAGGCATAAAAAGATTTGGCAGGAAGATAGAGGCATAATGACTGCCTGAAAAGGCATAGAAATACACCCCAACAGTGAGCAATGCAACTACCAGAGGTCATGGTTTTCCTAAGTCCTTTAGAAAGCCTAGGTATTGTATGATGCAATTTCTCTTTATCTTCTCCCCCAGCCTCCCTCTGTATACACTTTACAATACTTCTCAAGGTCTTATGAATTCTCGTTATAATTTCTTTCTAATGCAACATTTTACCTGGAAGTAAATCATATTTATAGTAAGCAAAAGACACTGTAGAGAGGATGAACTTAAGGCTGTGTCCATGGCAGAGGAGGACAGAAGTGGGGGAGGGTTAGAACTTTGTGGATTGACAAACAAAAACAACAAAGAACCTGAGACTGCACCATCTCTGGAGAATGAGGCTGAGGCTGAATCACGGCAGTCGGCTCCTGGGTTCTACAGCAGAATTCTTTCTTTCCTTATTATTTTGATGCCAGTTGTGGAGTTTGAACTCAGGGTTTCAAATGGTGCTTTGATATTTTTTTAATTCACTCTGGCCTCCTACCACTTGAGCCACACCTCCTTTTAATGGTCAATTGGAGATAAAAATCTCTCAAATTTGCCTTCTGGGACTGGTTTTAAATTGATCCTCACATCTCAGTCTCCTGAACAGTTAGGATTGCAAGCATAAGCCACTAACATTGGACCAGCAGAATTCTCTGAGTGTAGGAACTATTCCAAAGTGGAAAGAAAAGGCAGCAAGTCTTAGAGCGGTATGGTTGAGTCCGAAATTAACAACATAAAATATACAGTATTTAAAATGCGCCAAGGCTATTAAATATTAAACCAAAAGCAAGTTGACAAATGTGAGCATGCACACTAAAAATGAAAAGTAAGGAAATCACTAGATAATTGCATTAGAGGCGAGATGTATTTTCTGTTCGTGCTTTTTGTGCATTATGGATTTTCTACAATAATTGCCATTGTTTACATTCATATTCATCTTAAGTTGCATAAGTAGAAGCAAATGAGGCAACTAGAGAAGACTCAGGCATGGGAGAGATGGTTGGCACAGTCTTTAAAGCATGTACTGTGTATATTAATGGTTTCTTGGCGAATGCAATCAGTATTACATGAAATTACAGTATTACATGGAATGTCATATGTGATTTATTACAGGTGTGATAAATCCTGTGATATTCCTGCCCTTGGAAATTAGGATCAGTTTCTCTTTCCCTTGAATGTGACTCATTTTAAAATCAACATAACATGAGACGTCTGTACCTAGGCTGTGAGAAATCCGCGAGTTTCTCCCTTGGCTTTCCAGGCTTCCTTCCTCAGGGTCTGTCCCTTTGGGACCATCTCATTTAGAATCAACCAATGGGCCCACCCCCCATAGAGAGGCCAATGCACACACACTAACTCAGGTCCAGTGCCTCTTTGGCAGCTGTCAGGGTGAGTTTTTGGCATGTTCCCAACAGTCAAGACTCAGGCGAAGGCATTGTTCCATATGCCTAGCCTCTCAAAGTATAAGAAGAGCAACATAGCTATTTGAATCCAAAAAATTGATAATACGATGTAGCCAAATGATTAGTTTCACCTCGCTCTTTATAAACTTTCAGTGAGCAAGTGGAAGATCAAGTGCTCATGGCGCATCTCAAGAATCCTGGCTACTTAGCGGGCTGAGATGGGGAGGATCAACCCAAAGCCAGGCTCAGTGGTGTGCACCAGTCATCCTGAAGCACACGGAAGGCCTGGCCAGCCGAGGACGAGAAGTCTGAGACTCCATCTTAGTACATGCCCACCATTCCTGCAACTCTGGGGAGCTTAAACTATGTTACTTGCAGTCCAGGAGTAGCACACTGGGCAGAAAGCAAGACCATATCTTAAAAATAAACAGCAAAAATAAAACAAGACTCGGCAGTGTGGCCTAGTGGCAGAGTACCTGAGTTCAAACCCCATGCTCCCCAGAGCTCCCCCAGAGAGCAGACACGAAGGACTGAATAAAGTCCCATCCAAAAGCAAAGTTATTTCACTCACAATCTTCAAAATTACATAGTCAAACAACCAAGAGGATTATTTTTCCTTAACAAAGAAAGTACTATCGCAGTTGAAAATATAAGTATCTTGTCAAACAAATTTTAAAGAGAACAAGAAGTACATAATTAAAGACCTGGTGGAATCGCTATGGGAGTATTTTTCTCAGTTGCCACGTTTGAAATTTCATAATTCACTGGAGCTATATGCCACTCTTATTATTATATGGTTAGTTTGGGAAAAGAATGTAAATGAAACAGAAAATTTCCCTTAAGGGTTGTTTATTAATTATTACCCAACTTCATAATTGTAAGCATCATGGAAAATTGGATTTTTTTTAATTTCAGTGGGCTTTTGTGATCTCGTTAAAAATCAAAGAAAGGCATGCTTGATTAAAATCTACTCTAAGAACCAGCAATGTACTGATCTATGCAACCATTACATTTTTAAAGGTTGATTACAATTTAATGCTTGAGAACTGAATAGAGAGGTTGGGAATGTTTGATAATGGATATGCCCAGTCACTAACATCTAGGGAGCTAACAAACTAGAGAGATAAGCATGTAATCTCTCTATGTACTTCTAACAAGCAGAACTTTCTACTTCATTTAGGAGGATAATTCTTTTGGGCTCCCAGACAAGAACAGGAAGAACTTAAAGGCCCAACTCTGGCAAAAACCTGACTGAGAATGCTGCTGTGGGTGTTTTCTGTTTTTCAGTTTTGTTTTAGTTTTAACCAATAATTCCAGTTTCTTGATTCAAAAACCAGAATATCTGGAGGGGGGGCAGGAGATGCTAACTATTCAGCTGGACTATCTACACTTAATTTTGCCTTTTGGATTAGATATAGTCCATCAACTTTGGCTATAATAAAATATAAGAACTAAAAAGTAAGCTGATATACAAGACAAAGAAAGGGAATCACAGAAACAGCAGGACAAAGGATGAACTAATGCAACAATGATACTCACCAGACACCAAGTTTGGAATTAACTGTACAATGGTGGGGGCAGGAGTAGGGAGGGGTAAGAGGGAGAAAATGAGGGAGGGGTAGCAGTGTTTAAAGAGAAATGTACTCACTACCTTAGTTATGTAACTGTAAGTCCCTGCTTATCACCCATACAATATTTTTTTTAAAAGAACTAGAAATAATAAAGACTCTGCAGCTCAGTTTTTTTTCCGAACTCTATTCTAGGAAATTCTGTGGGCTTTTTGTATTAAAAAAACACACAACTATTTAAAAATCTGTTTCAACTGTTTTCAGAGCAAAGAATAAATAGTAAGCACATTAAGATACATAAAGATTACACTTAAAACCCAGAGATTTACTGAAAAAAGATACACAGATGGAGATGGGGGGGAGAAGGAAGGCATAGCATTGATCAAGATCCATTGTTCACATAATTGATGTGTTGACTTGAAACTCCTCTGTACAACTATTTAAAGACAATAAAAATAAATTAAAAAGATATGCAGATGGCAATTAAGCAAATAAACACACATTTAATATCATACATATGGCAGAAGATTGCAAATTAGAGTGTGATACAAGTATATGTCCCTTAGAATGAAAAGAAGCAAATCTAAAGTAGGAACATGATCCAAAGCTAGCCAGGGTGGGAAATCACAAATCTCATTCATTGCAGTAGAGACATAAAAGTTCTACTGTGGGAGACAGTTAGGTAGACTCTAGCAAACAAACCCCTTAATATTTATACAAGAAGTTGAAAACACACACAAGGACCTAGGCACAGATGAGTATCACAGCTTTATTCATAAACTTGTAAGCAATGAAGATGTCCTTGATGCTGTGAGTGGGTGAATCCAATGAGACATTACCATGAACAATATCCTGGATGACATTATCCTGGGCAATATTAGCCAGTGCTAAAAGAAATGAGTCATGACAAACCACTGAGTGAAAGAAGACAGTATGAAAAGCCTGTGTCCCCCACGATTCCAGCTAAATGATATTCTGGAGAAAAAAAATAGGTAAAATATTTGAGAACGTAAATTGAGATAGAAAAGGATCCATGGCTGTCAGGGATGAGGAGAAGGAAGAGTTGCAGCACGGAGGACATTTATTTAGGACAGTGAAAATACTTTCTACAATACTATCAGGGAAACACCATCACCTACATTCATCCAAAACCAAAGGAGGCATATCATCAGGAGAGAACAGTATGTAAATCCTGATGTTCCAGTGGTAACAATGTGTCAGTTTAGGTTCTTCAACTGAAGGAATTTTCACACATTCATGGGAAGTCACTAGTGGAAGAGACTGTGGTATGTGAGAACCTAAAACCAATTCATTGAGGACAGCCACCTGTGGCTCATGCTTATCATCCTAGCTACTCAGCAGACAGATCTGAGGATTACAGTTTGAACCCATTCCAGGCCCTCCCAAAAACCTAACAACAAAAAAGCCAAAAGTGGAGGTGTGGCTCAAATGGTAGAGTGTAAGCCTTGATTTAAAAAGCCAAGATAATTTATTCATTCAAAAGAGAGAGAAAGGGAACCAATGTATAAGTTTGTGCTAGAGAGGTGATTGGTTTTAGGGAGACATTAGAACTGAGCTCATTCATTGTTCAATTCTTTACATTTGCTTGATGCTCTACTCAAGTTGTTGTGTCTCAACCCTTTCAATGTATTCTCCCCCTTCCCCAGAGTTCACCAAAAATATGCTTCCTACAGAAGCCTAACTACTCTACATAAAAATACAAATATGCTATACTATTAGTATGTACTTAATCTTGGAAATTTCTAGAATAAAGATGCCTACAAGGGACTCACATAAATCTATCAGCCTAGTGGCCCTGTCATCTTGTCATCTAATAAATGAGGTTGCTCAGACTCAGGTTTCCAATTCTTCCCCTAAATTAACAGATCTCTAAAGCAGAAACAACTTAGAGAATTGCTTCTCAAGCATCAGTAGCTTGGAAGAAGGATGGGACAGACAAAAGATCTTCAGTGGCTGCGATGACTCCTTCCTCCCCATGACTGTGGGAGACCTTGAGAACAGAGAATTGAGCAAGACAGACTTCTTGTCCTTATGAGAGTTTATCTTAGATGAAGTCCAACCAGAAAGAATCACTAGCTATAAAAACCAAATAATTACACAGGATGGTACACAGGCTGCTAACATGGGAAATAACAATGCTGAGATGACAGGGAAAGGATTGGGAGCAAACAACATTTAGGCTGAAGCTTGAAGAAATGTGTGTTTAGGAATGTGACAACCAGACAAAGGGAGGTTTCAGGAAGAAAGTTGAACAGGTGAGTCACGAGGGAGGGAGAGTGTTCAAGACTGATCCCTGGTGGTTGTAATGCACCTAGGGTAAGGGGCCTGTGGAAACTTTCCCAAGGACCATTTGGTTATTTTCTTGTGTACACTTTGGTGCATCACTTTTTTGGGGGAGGGAGGTCCAGTTGTGGGACCTGAACTCTGGGCCTGGGCGCTGTCCCTCAGCTCTTCAGCTCAAGGCTAGTGCTCTACCACTTGAGCCACAGCACCACTTCCGGCTTTTTATTTCTGCTTATGTGGTGCTGAGGAATAGAACCCAGGGCCTCAGGCATGCAAGGCAAGTGCTCTACCACTGAGCCACCTTCCCAGCCTGGTGCATCACTTTTTACAACCTGAAATACATGGTGCAGGGATTTAATTATCCTCTGGGAATCAGGAAGGTACATTCGTTCTTGTAACCCTGCCAACAGGGTGTTTTTAAGAAAGAATGGAAGCGCTACCTCCACTCATCTGCTAAGGAATGTGAAGTGGTTTCCTAGAGGAACTGTGACGATTTTGCACTCACAAGCTCTCCATCTATGCCTTCCTGTAGGCTCTACCATCCGCAGATTCTACTGGGAAACAGAAATGTGTGAAAGTGTAACCTACAACCAATAAAAACTTAAACTTCCATGGAACTCAGTGTATCATAATGGTTTGCAGGCTTTTTATCTTCTTCAACATAATTGAAAACTCCCAATAATATTAGTAGCTAATATATCAATAATTAGCTCATGATCGTAATAAAACAGTAAGAAGGAAAGTAATAGGAGGAGAGCATCAATAATTAGTCTTAATATATTGATTGATTATCATGTTGTAACTCCACACTCCTAATTAACTTAAGATATGATCATCAGAAACTCTCAATAACTCTATAGGCTGCTCGGTATCATTATTACCATTTCAACGAGCATGGAAAATTGAACACTTACATTGTCTGCATAAAATCACAATTAGGAGATGAGATAATGGCTGGGCTAATTAGCTTAAGTGTGCCGATTATTTTGCAATGTACACTTAGTTCAAATCCTCAAATCGTATGCATAAATGAGTAAATTTTTTTCCTCAGTTAAACCTTTATAAAGCTGGAAAAGGTTAAATAAGCAAGATTGACTGTCAAGATTCAGGTAAGACTTTATTCCAGGCACCCAAACCAGGTAGTACATAGAATTTCCCTCAGTTCTTCCTCTCTTTCTAGCCTCTGACCTTCTGCAATTTCTCTCAATTTGCCTACCTGCATCCCCTCTTTTCACCTATCTTTCTTTGATTTGACTTACTAACCCTTTACACAGAGTAGAAAACATGTCTCCCCCAACTCCATGACTATCTGGGTCTTTTTTGTTTTTTAAATTATCTTTAAGTAATCATACAAAGGAGGTGACATATAACAAAGCAGTTTATGAATGCGGTGCATCTGGATCCCACCCCTTCAACATGCTCACCCCCTATTGACCCATCTCTTGCCTTATTGTTCTTAATTTTGTGGTATGTACAATCAATTCTTAACTGTATTCCCTGTGATGTTCCCCTGCCATTTGTCTACCTCTTTCCCCTTGGTGTCACACCTCCCCTTGAATGGACTCAGTTCCTCTTGCCCATTCTTTTGGGATTTCTAAAAGATTATACTATTTGAGCTCTCCATAGAGTCTATTACACTTTGGTGACTTCATTTGTAGCCACTTGCATCTATGTCTCGGTGTTTACTTATAGACTGATAGGTACACTCTAGCTAAAATGAAGGAAACCATGTAACATTTGTTTCTCTGGGTCTGGCATACTGTACTTGAAATTTTTTTCCCCATCCGTTTTCATTTCTGTACCAATGGTACAATATCATTCCTCCTAACAGATGGGTCAAAACTTGGTTCTTCACTAACAGGCCTTATATCAGGTCTGGAAAATCGATGCTGGTTAGCTTTGCTGGAAAAGTTTACACCATGTTTACTGAAGGTCTGTCCTTGGTTTTACATTCTCATTGAACAAACAGTACCTCGAGAGAAAGCACCTCTAAAAGCATCCAGGGCAGATCCCAAAGCCACTGCTTCCATGCCGTCTGTTAACCTACTGGTACAAAGAAAGACATTTTCTCTCATTTCTTTTCTTCTTGGGCTTGTCAGACCCATCTAAAAATCTAAAAATGCTTACACAAATGTTTGCATGGAGCCAATCATTACATTAGAGCCAAGTTCTAGAATAAAATACAAAAAATTTGGATTAAAATAGCCTTTACTCTCTAAGGAAAGACAGCTGTGACGAGTGTGAAATTATTCTCAATTCCTTGAGTTTGAAGGAATAAATGTGACATGTATGTTCCATGTATAGTACTTTTAAAATGCCTCATGCCTTGAGTTCATGCTTTCTTGAAAGCATTGAACATAATAATGCCCATAAAACCAGTAGGCTGGTTTTAAAAAATCCTACAATGGCACATTAAAACTAGAAAACAATTGTTTTAATATAGTTCAGAAAACTTGCACAGTGGCATGAGATTTGACCTGCACAGATAATCTTAGGGAATAAGATGAATCGTGTATAGGTTCTCAGAAAGCTTGACAGAGACAAGCTCCACTTAAAAAAGTAAAAAGAGCAAAACTAATGATTGAACTGTAGCATTTCCTAAAAACAAAAATCATGTGAACAAGTTGGACACTGGTGGCTCTTGACCGTAATACTAGCAACCAGAGAGGCTAAGATCTGAGGATCATGGTTTGAAACCATACTGGCTTATGTGAAGGATAAGCTTATCAATAAAGTAAATAGATAGTAGATAGAGATAGATAGACAGACAGACAGAAAGACAGAGAACAACCTATTGAAAACATGACGTTTCTCCAGACTCTGTAGTCCTGTAGGTATTTTCAAAGGAAACAGAAGTGACAGCCATCCACTCACCACAATAGACACATGTTGACTAGATAAAGTGACAGAGAGCCAACTCCACCTCACAAACAAAAGCACCACATTATGCGACCTGACTGTGCTCCTCCTGTACATGATATTTTATGTATGAAAATTATGCAAGGGACAATTGCACATCTGCCTCTGTGTTCTTATAAATAATGAAGGGGAATCATTTCTTGATGATGTTCCATCTTACACATTTGCTCAGGTCGAAGCAATTGTGACCCAAATTTTCAAAGTTTCGAAGGCCACCCTTCAACTTTCATTCTAAAATAAAACATATTCATGGGTTTGGCCAAGGGAAAGAGTTTGAGAGTCCTTCCATTAGAGATGATCTCTCCTACTATTGTCCATCCCAGAACACGAGAGGGAAGCCTATCAGATTATTACCGTCACTCAGTACAAGGTATCAGAAACAAAGAAAGAAAACTGAATACAAGTCAACTGTCTATTAAGCTGCCTATTAAGTGGACAATATAAACCAACTTTGGTTTGTGAATATGATCACATAGGATCAGGTGCAAACCAACCACCTCCCAGGCATTCAGTTTTATGCAATAAAACCATAATTAGAAGGAAAATAGAAATCCAGGAATCCTATCACTGGGGAGGTTCTGTGCAGTACTATGCAGTCCGAAAACATGCCTCTGAGTAACACCAGTCTTGAGATCTCAATCTTCCTCTCTGTGACATAAGGAGATTGGATGAGATTAATGATTTTCTAGCTGTGCTCCTGGAAATCCCTATGGCTCTGAAAATACAATGTGTAGGGGAAAAAATAGGGTAGGTGAAGGTAGAATAGATAAGGCTCAGAGCTTCTCAACTTACATTTTACCTTTTCTGTGAAACATCCCTCTTTGAGCTTTTGGATGAAGAAAGCATGCCCCTGTTTTGTGCTTTAAAGTTTGTAAAAAGAAAAAATACAGGGCTAATGTCTAAGGATACTTCAACATTTAACACCAGGGGATGGTAGAGTTCTACAAAGAATGAATCAATAGATGGATTCCAAAGTTAGAATTAACTGGTATCTATCTCCAAATACTAGTATGATCCCATCCCTAGGGAGAGGAGAATGGTCTAGAGCCAGAAGGAAAATCAAGGTTAGTCCTACTCTAGTATTTAGTGATGAATCTATTCATTCTTCTTTCTAGATAGGTCATGAATCTGAAACTGACTGTCCTGGTTTATCCAGCAATCCAGAATGGGCTCATTTCAACACTGAGCGTTTCCAGTCCCAGGGAATCCCTCAGCCCTACAAAATGGAAAAGCTCTGACTGGACTGGAACAAGGCTGAGGGCAAAGCCACTGCATCTATGACTCAGCCTTTGCAGTGTTCTATGTCCCCTTCACAAAATAAATGATATAACTCTCCAATCTGTCACCTCATTTTTTTCTGAGGATCTTCAGAGTATCTGTGGGTCCTCTAGCTTACATTCAGAGAAGATAGTTACAGTGATCTACAGTGGATAGCACTTAGACTACATGGAAAGATAGTAATTTCCCCTCATTTAACAGACCATTGCACAGTCCACACCTATTAGAGAATATTTACATTTTACCCATTTTTGGTACATTTCTCCTTAAGTCATGTGTGTATGCTAAAAAGCAGCATTTAAAGATTATAGAATGGCATAGTTTGAGTTAAAATTCTTCTGAATATCTGCAATGTCCCTAGCAATGCCTTACAGTTATTAATATTTTATACAATGCAGGCTGAAGAAAAGCATTGGTACTGTTCAAGAAAAAGCACAGCAATTCAGTATCAAAATACTTGAATGTCCATTTTTCTATTGCTACCCTCAATATAAACAATTCTATTTAAACCAGACAAAATCATCTATCACATTCAATTAGAGTCAGTAATTTGGATTTCACATTACTTATGTCTTTGTGTGGCATAGATGTTTTAAAGAAAAAATAAAGGAAGAAGAGAAAAATAAGTGAGAATGGGTGACAACTAACTTAAGGACTCACATTCTTAGGGTTTGAGAATTTTGTGGTAGACACACATTATGAAAACCCCTCTCCCAAAACTTCCACCCATTGTACTGACTTGACACTAAATATGGAATTATAATCTCATGCTCTTTCTTCCCAGAACCTAGGCTACTACCTATTGATATAATTATTTATATAATTCAAAAACTTCTGTTTGTAAAATATTGAGGGGTTTTAGATAAAAGAAACAGTATAAAAAACAGCATGTCATTATGGCTTAAGACATAGCTTGAATCCTAGCTAGGTGCTCATGCCTATAATCCTAGCTACTCAGGAGACTGAGATCTGAGGATTATGATTCAAAACCAGCATAAAGAAAAAAGCCTGTGAAACTCTTATCCCCAATTAAGGAACAAAAAGCCAGATTTGAAGCTGTGGATCCACTTTAACAGAATAATTTAGGATAAAGGATAATATTTGATTACCAGACCTTAGAACATTTTTCAATACTTCACACACATGTATATATATATATATATATATATATATATATATATATGTTGGATGTTTATATGTGATTACAAATCACTTTCTTGAGTTCAAACTCATCAATGGGCCTCTAGTGGATTACTATTCAATTCTCATAATATCTAAAAAGAGTCATAAATTATTTTATTTATATGTGATAATATATTTACATTTTAATGACAAAGAAGACCAATATATCTCAAAGTCAAAGCCATTATAAAATTTTACTAAAAGAAATCCTTTCCCATCTTAATGATAAAAAGCATTTCCTAAAGTTAGGTACATACCAACTAATCTACTCCTGAGATATTTTCCTTAAGGCATACTAATTAGGAAAAGAGACTGGTTTACTCAATTGCTTATCTTAATCCTGATTGATACCCATCCCTTTTCTAATTAGTAAATCCAAATCATTGTTATTTAGAATTTCATTGTGTGAAGCATAGAAAGTATTTACAAGTCTCAAAACAACAACAAAAAATCCTCTTCAGGAAAAACCTACACACCTATTAAGAAAAACAAGCATTATTGAAACAGGAATTTTAAAATGCATTAAATCCTCAAATAAAACCTGTCCCCAAATTATTGACAGTTCACTAAAGAGAAAAACTCTATTAACCTTTGGAAGGGAAGTTGCACAGCATATATGTTCAACTTAGAAAGGAATCATTCCAGATAAAACAACCTCAAACTGAAGGGACAGAATTATTTGTGAGCTCTGTGACTTTAAGGTTTCATTGGTATGGGGTGTGGTGGGGGAGGGGAGGAGAGGGGAGATTTCCTTGAGCTGCACATATTAAGTGATCTTCCCCTGAAATAAGATAATCATACTATACATAAAGTTGTTAAATTCCTAAATAATTTTAAACCTAGTAGTTTTTACTTTTTTTAAAAATCTCATTTTCTAAGTTGTGACACGATATTCCTTTTCTGAATATGGCAGTAAAAAAAAACTCAGATGCAATGTTGGTGGCGAGAGTCTAGAGAAGAGGAATAAGTTTATTTTTTTAATGGCATGTTGTGAAATCTACCTATGTTGACACCTACATATAAGTACATAGAAAAAGATAAGATGACCACAAATACACCCAGACACTAGTGGCTCACACTTACAATTCTAGTTATTTGGGAGGCAGCGATGGCAAAGATCACCGTTCAAGGCCATTTTGGGGAAAATGTTTACAAGACCCCATTTTAGCGGGAAAAAAGGAAGAGTATTTATCATTCCACCTACTTGGAGAAACATAAGTCTAAGGATTACCATCCAAGTAGTCTTAAAAAAAAAAGACCTTATTACAAAAATAGCCAGAGCAAAAAGGATGAAGATATGGCTCAAAGGGTAGTGTTATTTTCCTAGAGTTCAAATCCAAGTGCTACAAACAAAACAAAAACAAAACAAACTATAAAGACCATGCAAGAGACTTAAGGTAGTTAAAATTGTATGATTATATAACATGTAAGCAATGGCCTGAGGTCAGTTTGAGTTAACATTTTAAGGGAAAAAAAATTCCAAACAGAGGAGAGTAGCATGTACAAGGCACAGGGGCAGAAATGGAAATGGCACATTTTAATGTCTGGGAAAGTCCAGTGATGTTGCAGAGGATTGAATTTGAAGGCTCATTACCAACAATAATGTCTGACGTCTGCTTTCTGGTCCAGCATGTAAAGAGCTTAGAGGTAATCTCTTCCAACCTCCTAAGAGAAAAGCTGAATAAACTAAAAGTCAAACTTCATCTTAGATCCAGGGCAAACCGCCAGTTCAGAAATGGGAGAGACAAGAGAATACACAGAAGCAAAGATTGCCAAGAACAGAAACTATATTTCATTTCTGGCAGGAACACTTGAAGAGTAACTAATTCCTTGTAGAGTCCAGACAGGCCTTAGCTTGACATAGAACAATCTCCCAGGGTGGACACCAAAACACCACGTCAGTATTGTATTGGACAAGGCTCTCCAGGAAAGAGAATTGGGGGGAGAGGTTGTATGCATTCACATACACACATATATGTGCATACAACATGGAAAGATGGGGAAAGAGAGGCATCCACTTATGAATCTCATAGACATCTCCAGAAACAATGTTCAGCCTGGCACCCTGTCACTCACTCACCAGGAGTCAGTGGCTCACACTTATAATCTCAGATGCTCAGGAGGCTGAGATCTGAGGATCAAGGTTCAAAGCCAGTGTAGGCAGAAAAAAAATCTGTAAGAATCTTAGCTCTAATAACTAGCAAAAAGCCAGAAGTGAAGCTGTAGCTCAAGTGATACAGTGCCAGTCTTGAGCAAAAAAAGCCAAGCAAGAGCATAAGGCCCTGAGTTCAAACCCCACTACTAGCACACATATACCCACACACAAAACCAATCAACACTGTTACCTTTTTTTAGTAGCATTATACCTTAATTCACTGTTTTATATTTATTCCAGATGGCAGGTTTTTTTATATTTTGTGCACATAAACATGAAAGCCTTTGATATGTAAACAGATATTATTGGCTTTGTGGCAACACTTGCTACAAAAGGTGATGAGAAATAATAATGTGATTGGCTGGCTGCCCAGTTTTTCCTTTCTCATTCAAGATCAGAGTTTTCCACAATATCCTTCTGCTATAAATCAGTTCCACCTCTTGGACTCAGCATCTCTGACCTATTTGACCTATAGCTAGACAACCATCACTTGTATCTTACTCGGAAATCCCAGGCTTTAGCCTCATAAAAGGGGATTTTCTTTGAAGATTTATCACACCTACTCTTCAAGTCCTTGTGAGAACTACTGATCTTGTTCTAATATTACACAAAGACCAGCGACAGAAATATTGGGGGGGGGAGAATCCTTTTATTTTCTTGTGTCCTGAATCACTGGCCATTACAAGGGGAAAAAAAACACGTCAATTTGGTCTCAACCTTATAACAGTGGTCAGAGGTTATGATAGTCTCTTCAAAGTGAAGAATAAGCTTAGGTCCAGATTTATAGACAGTGCTGTCTGGCACAAGGAAAATACTCCCTCACACATACACTATCCTCTTTTAGCTTAAGCTTTAAAATACAGAGAGCTAAAAAGTTCAAGACAACTAAAGTAAAAGTTGAACTTTCAGGCAAAATCAATAGGGTGGGAGAAGAGGCAAGACCAGCTAACCGAAGACTAGAATGAAAAAAAACAGAGAGAGAAATGTTGGTGAATACAGCCATGACATTCACTGTTAACATAGGTGACCACGGAACTGGGCAACTTGAAGGGAAGGTTGGGGTTGAGAGAGATGGGGGAGAATGATGGAAAGAGTGACATTTTAATGAAGATGTATTGTACTCACAAGCCTTCTGTATACTACAAGATAATAAAACAAAATTAAAACAAAAAGAATAGGGTAATAAAAACAGACGTGGCTGTGGAAAGTGGTGTCATCCATTCTCACTTCTCCAGAAACTGCCCCGACCCAATGCACTGTCATTGTTTTTCAGATCATCAGGCAAAGGTCCAATGGATATGTGTTTAGCAGTTATACTAAGACAAAGACATATTGGTTGCATTGTCTTTTTTGATTGCCCCTCCCCTTCTAAGTACTCACTAAACTAGCAACAACGTCTCATGGGAGGCATTGCGGAAGGCATTGATTAATATTTGTCTCCATGTCGTCAATGTTGTCTATTTATCACGGTCACCTTCTAAATCAGCTCTCCAGTAGATACACATACCCAGTGAGCCTTCTGGGTATTACTTGATGAGCAATAGAACTTTGCTCAAGCACAGAATTTCTCATGAGAGACAAGTTAATTTTTTTTCAGGAAGACCAGGATTCTGGTTTTTTGTTGTTTTGTTGTTTTGTTTCCCCATGTGTCAGCAGTTCTTATTCTTTATAAAACCACTGTCTGCTAATGTTTTGTGTGGGTCATGATTTTCAAGCCAGACAATAAAATTTCAACTAAATTTAAGAAATTCAGGTGTGTTTCTGACTGGGAATGCATTTACCTGCATGAAAAGACAAGCACTACCATGTATTCTCAGAGTGACAAATTATATTTAACCTCTTTGAGACTTTGTTAAAGTTAGAACCAGTGAATCCATAGCTCTCAAAAGTTCTGAAAAGATTAAATGAAATTCCCTAGGGAGCCCCTTAGCACAGACACACGGGAAAGCCGAACAAAGCAGCTGTGTAACTATGCTTTTTGGTCATGTGGAGGTCAATATTTTGCTCCAAAAGAAGTTTTAGTCCAACTACCAAATGGCTCCATCACAAATGATGCAGCACTTGAATCAGTGGTTCCTAGCCTTTGTGCTGCTTTTTGGGCGATTACCTGGGGAGCTTAAAATGTTTCTGTGTTTAGCCTAGCCCTCAAACTCTAAATAAATGAAATCTGTGTTCAAGATCTGGCTTGAGATATTAATATGTTTTGTTGGTTTTGTCTTTCCTTCCTTCCTTTCTTTCCTTTCTTTCTTCCCCCTTCCCTCTATCCCTCCCTCCTTTCTCTCTCTCTTTTTCTTTCTTTCTTTCTTTTCTTTTTTCCTTCCTTCCTTCCTTCCTTCCTTGCTTCCTTCCTTCCTTCCTTCTTTCCTTCCTTCCTTTCTTTCTTTCTTTTTCCTTTTCCCTCCTTTTCAGTACTAAGGAATGCACTCAGGATTTCAAGCTTGCTAAGAAAGTACTCTAGCTCATAAGCTATATCTCTGGGGCTCTTTTCTTTTGGGTTTGTTGTTAGATAGGGTTTCGTGCTCATTTTGCCTGAGCTGGCTTTAAACTGTGATCGTCCTACCTCTGCCTCCCCAATAGAGGATTGAAAGATGTTCAGTAAGTTCTGCCCTAGATATCAACAATTCTGAGCACCCCTCAAGGAATAATTCTATTGGCAGCGAAATTTGAAAATGGCTGCTTTAAAACATTATAGATCAGGGAACACAATGAGTTCAGAGGCAAAGCCTATGGAAGTTTCTGGCATGTACCTTCCAAGGATGTATTTCTCTAATAGATATGTAGACTAGTAAGTAGTAACTTACTTACTCAGTGTACAAGCCTAAAGTTGCTTTAAACACTTTGTGACAAAATAAATCTCATTGAAATCTTATGTGAAAATACAATAGTGCATTAGGATACAAAGTACTTTATAAACTATCTTTGTGATTGTTAAATTAGTGACAAGATTGTATAAAAGTTGCATTTGGGTCATTGAATGAAAACGGTAGTTGCGTGTAAGCTCACAATTCTAGTTTTTGCTACATTTTTTTTTTTTTTTGGGTCCGGTCATGGGTCCTGAACTCTGGGCCTGGGCGCTGTCCCTCAGCTCTTCAGCTCAAGGCTAGCGGTCTACCACTT
>NW_012267228.1:5821441-5915902 GCF_000151885.1 Dipodomys ordii
TCTACCACTTGAGCCACAGCGCCACTTCCGGCTTTTTTCTTTTTGCTTATGTGGTGCTGAGGAATCGAACCCAGGGCCTCGAGCATGCAAGGCAAACGCTCTACCACTGAGCCACCTTCCCAGCCCGCTACATTTGTTAGCCCAAGGAAATTTTGTTGCTTCCATTATTCCTGGATAGTGGTAATGGGATTTTTTTCTTCCCCCTTTTCTCTTTTCCTTTTGTTCTGTGTTTTTTAAATAACAACAAGAAATTCTTCAAGTAAATGGACTTTTAATTATCTGTACATATCTGTTCATAGCAGTTTCAATTCAACATGTCAACTTATGAGTATAAAGCATCTTCATTATGACATCCCTTTCCATCCTCCTCCTCCATCTCCATAATTAAGTAAATTGGATAAAGAGAAAGATATTTATCGTTCAGCATTATTTTTTTCAAACATGTCTACTAAATCATGTAGCACCCATATCTCATGTTGTAAGCATTATGCCCACCTTTGGTCCTCAGCTCCACCCAGACCTGAGCTTCTCCCAGCCCTGCAGTTCCCGACATAGAGCTGGCCCCTCCCTCTCTCCATCCAGACCCACCTGAGTCCCATCTACCTCACTTCCTACCCCCAGACCCTGCTGCTACCTAGATTGTGGAGGCTGCCATGTGCTCCCTTTGGGGCGGGGAGAGGGGAGCAGGGCGGAAATATGGCTCCTCTAACAAACCTTGTAATAATCTTTCTCCTGTGCTTGCCTGACTCCACATAGTCCCCTGGGATGGAGATGATGGATACTTTCACAGATCATAAATTTACATTACATAAAAAGTTCTAAAATTTTAATAAATGCTTAAATTATACAGAATATGGTCTGTCATGGACGGACAAGAGTATTTCTGGTATACAGATCCCTGTTTTTGAATCTTGCATAACATTTAAGGAAATGTAAGACCCATGAATTGTACAATTTTATAAGATTAGATACACAACTTTTCTAACCTATATGCATATGTGAAAAATGAATGAAAATTCAAATATAAGTATTCAGATGGAGCAAACAGTTTTGTAGCTTTGCTAAAGTTAAAACACTGATACTTGCTCATGTTTTGAAAGTTCCTACATGGGTATTCCATAAATGTTGTTACTAAAAATAACAATGTAATCAAATGTTTAGATAATCCCAGAAGCATCTCAGCAAAACTGCAGTCAGAGACATTCATTGTAAAAATTACTACAAGTGCCCACCAGAAATTACCAAAATACTGACAAGCTATGCACTATGTATGTCATGGTTCTCATTTACATTCTTCATTACTCCACCAACCTCTTTCAGGCAGGCACTAATTTTGGTTTTGTGAGGTCAAGGTTAACTCATACAATACTTATACTTACTGTACAAGCTCATTTTTATTAAAACAGGAAAATAGATGAAGACCAATAAATAGTGACTGGAACTGGTTACATTCCATTTACCTGAAACATGAGATAGACATTCTGTCCACCTCAACATTTCATTAGAGCTATGTCAGCCTACGCAGTCCCTGGAGTCCACCCTGGATTGTACTCCCATCTACTTCTCCTCTCCCACCAACCCACTTTTCCATGGGGTCCAATTTCATTCTTTTTTTGGTTGGTCGTGGGGCTTGAACTCTGGGCCTGGGTGCTGTCCCTGCGCTCTTCAGCTCAAGGCAAGCGCTCTACCTCTTGAGCTACAGCGCCACTTCCTCCAATTTCATTCTTTTGCTGCTCTTTTCTCTTTAGATAATAAGTCCTATTTCCCACAACCCTGTTAGCTACAGGTTTATTCTAAGTTATGTCTGTTTTACTTGACAATCAGATACTTTCAAATGGACTACCTATAATATAAACAATTTATCTGTTCCTCCACAAATTTATCTCTTGAAGAAAAGACAGAGAGAGAGAGAGAGAGAGAGAGAGGGAAAGAGGGAAGGGGGGAGGGAGGGAGAGAGTAGGAGAGAGAGAATTTATACTCCTGATATACATGAAGATTAGATTATTGCTATTAGGTTTAAGATAACCATCTGATCATACATTCTCATTAGCCCTTAGTAAAAGACTTAATCTTTATGGACTTAATCTCCTTACTTAATTGAATATACTTTTGGAAGATCAGACTTCCAATTAAACAGAATAGCATCCTTTTCCAAACAGACAGCTTGCTTATCAATAGTAATTTTAGAATCTTCTCTATGTGCATACATCTAGAACCACTGTATCAATAAGTTCAGTCCAATTTCCAAAAAGAAATGACTGGTGAGCCATTCTTGCAGGTCAGGTATAAGGAGAGACAACTAGAATAGGAGCTGAGATGAGATCACAGGGAGCTCGAAGTTTGATGCAGAGATAATATAAATCCTAGCAGGAGTTGGGCACTGGTGCCTCAGGCCTGCAATTCTAGCTGCTCAGTAGGCTAAGATGGATGGAGGGATGGAGGACAGACTCAAATGATCAGTTTAATGCAACCAACACCATTATAAAGGGCATTATTTGGTGGGGGTAGGGAGGAAAGGCCCACACAAAATCTAAATTATGGCAATATTTTGAAGCCATGACAATAAATGAACATTCCAAAGTGATGAACAAGATTTTCCCTGCTAGTCTTTGTCTTTGTGGCCACAAATAGGCACTTGGTATCTAGCACTGGGCTAGGGTTAAAAAGATCTAGAATCTAAAGAGCAATATCCAGACTATTTTTTCATGATTTAAGCTGTTTGTAAAAGATAAAACATTACTCCTGAGAGCAGAAAGAAACCTGCAGATGCCTTTAAAAAGATGTCTTAAGCTGTCACTCACAGCCAGCAGGCACCTACAGAGTTTATCTAGTTCAGGAGCTTTCAGATCCAGAAATAAAGGAGATAAAGCCAACTAACCATCCGCTTTCTCTTTAAATGTTTTAAAATTATTTTAAGTAGTTGTACAAAGGAGTTGTTATTTAACAAAGCAGTTTAGGAATACAAGGTGTCTTAATCAAGGTGACCCCTTTCAACATTCTCCCCTTTCCCTGAATCTTCTTAACTGAATACATTTAAAGGTCTAAGAATAAAAAGACAATAAATTTATTACTCTGTTTATCTGGGGGCATTTGATGCAAGTAGTGCACACACTCATACATATAAGTACTACATGTATGTATCAAGAAGCACCAAATCACAGGGCAATCTACAAGCAATAGATGCTCCCTGTCAGCTACCTGTAGACGCAGGCTGACATATCAATAGGTCACTTTTACCTTTTAGAAGCCACATGTATTTCCCAGAAGCATTCAGAACTATGCCCATAATAAAGCTCAGACAGAAAAAACACTGGGGGTTATTAGACTTGCAAAGCAGAGCTCTGATGTATATGTATGTGTGTGTTGAAGAAAAATCCAGTGGAGGTCTGAGAAGAGGGGTTGGGTCTGTTTGGTCTAAGCCCACCATCTTCATGGCAATGACAGTGAAAAAGGAAAACACTCAATGAGGACATGAGTTCAGGATAATCCAGTCTCTAAGTTTTCCTTTAGTAGGAAAACCAGGTCCAACTTCCCATGTATTTCTTCTCTGGAATTCTGCAAGCTGAACTCAGAAGACAGGATATTCACAGTCCTATTTAGCTTCAGGATTTATTTGTTTCCATGGCAATTCCGCCACATAAAACTGCATTACTACTCCTGGTAAGGAATCTTTCATTTGTCATGTAAACCTGTAACCCAAATGGTGCCTTCCATGAGCTGAGTCCAGTCCTAAATGCACAGCAAAGTAGCTAATATATTTATTTTAAATCAATAGTGTCACTACATTTTAATAACAATGGCATTCTTATTCAGCATTTTATTTGCCACATCAATTCTAAAGTCCTATTTTATTAGCTAGTATGGCCCTTCGGAGTACAACTGCACTGGTGTTCTAGAAGTCAATAAAAGTAATAAATTAAATGTACCAGTCAGTCATTTTTCCTATGCTTGGCTCCACAAATTCCACGCAACCCTGCAGCATTGAAAAACCTATGCTAATGCTCTCCACTTAGAATGAAATACTATGGGACTGGAGTGTGGCTCAAGAGTCATTTGAGCTCCCATTGCTATGAAGGAATGTGACCATTAGGTTATTAATGTTCTCCTGGGCACTTCATCCAGCAGATCTCACACTTGCTCATTCCTCTCTGAACCCTTGTCAGAAGGCTCTTTGATCATGAGTGGTAGAGGTCAGAATCATGGCTTTAGAACTCAAGGGATATCATCCTGGGTAATATAAGTCCGAATCACAGCTTTAGAGATGAAGGGATTTGGGGGTCTTTATACTCCAATCTACTACTTTCAGAGGGAAAAAAAAAGAGAAAAGGGGCCCTGTGAGAGTATGTGGTTTATGTAAGGTCACACAGTCAGAGGCGAAGCTTAAAGGAGGTGTCAAGTATTTGTTCCTATCAGGGCAATTCTAGACAATCTACCAGCACCAAATTTTACTCCTGAGAAGAAAAATGTGCATCTTTCGCCTAGAGATGTTTCCCAGGCATCATCAATAAGCTTTAAAGTTGTAAACACATTGTTTTAATCAGTTGGATGGAACTATGCACTAGCGGGAGCCGTTTGAATATTACTCAAGGATAATGAGTTTAATTGTATAGAGTAATTGTATTATTACATTCTAAAGTGAAGTAATTATATTAATTAAATTCTAAAAGAGGTTGAGTTCTCCATTTAAAGGTTAATACTTCTGGCAATAGTTTATTGTATCTAATGTCTAAATTGTATTAGCAGTGAGTACATATAATATGTACAAATGTATTGTGTTCTCCCTGGAGAGTCCTGAAACTAGAAGCAAATCATCTGCCTGAGTGGCCGATATGAAATCCAGAACACCTCAGGAAAAGGGGATACTACCCTAGTTGAACCGTGAAAGCCATCTTTAACAGATCAGAAAGCTTTATTCACTGATGAGAAATTCATTCTCCACTCAGCTCCTTCGGAAACCCACAGATCTCTGTATTCTTTGTAAACAAACCATGCTATCTAGGAATCCATCATATTACCCTGAGGCTTTGTTTTGTTTTCCCACTCATTTGGAGCTCCTTTGGGTACCTGGGGATGGAGGACAGATGAAAATGGTCGATCTAATGCCACCAATGCCATTTTCAAGGGCATTAATGGGTGAAGATTGGGGAATGGCTAAAGCAAAAGTCTGAAATCTGGAAATATTTGAAGCTGTGACTCACTTAATAAATCAATATTCACAGTCTCCATGCAATGAATATTTATTGGGTACCAACTATATTTTGAATCCTGCTGTAGATGACATACACAAGCCGAAAATGAGGGGAACATATACTCTTTATGGAACTGTCTTTGTAACTGATTCAGAGAGCTTTCTGTTACATCAAATTGGCCAATTCTGCTGAGACATAACACATTTCTGTTATTAGAGAGTTTATATAGCAGAGAAACAATGTCTCCACAAGGTAAAATGAGAACAAAGACAAAATGGAAAATGTTTACATTTGAAATGATACCTGCAGGTGAGCTCTTCACAAAGCTTCACTCCTTTATCTGTGCTTATAATGCAGTTAGTGGTGGTTGTATTTCTGCAATTACCAACTTTCAGAACTATCTTTCTATCAATGTCATATATATTCTAGAGGTAGGGTTTGAGTAAAGCCAACAACATTTCAATGCATTTGCATTTATGAAAACAAAGATTTTTTTCAGTGCTATCAGCTTGATCTGGACTTATACATAGGCAATCACAAGCTTTTCTATTTGTGACTGGAATTTTCCTGATGTTCTCACTATACTGATTTATACCCCAACAGGAATACATTTGGCAACAACCGGTACAAATCTCTGCCAATTCCCCTACACACCTAAAAATCACCAGATTGCCAGGCACAATGTACATAAAAACCTTGAGTGATGGGCAAACTTCATTTCAGGAATCACTGAGTTACAGTTATTGTAAGATGTATACTCAAGCTAAACAACTCTTGTCTTCTTATAGAAGAAATGAGAATTTTCCTCATGACATCTCTTTTTAATAAAAGATAATAGCAATTATGTCTTCTCCTCTGAAGAGTCTCTATTCTTGGCTAAACAATCCCAATGATCCTTGGTTCATTGAGGGAAATAAAAAACAGTTACAAGGTAAAACACAAGATCAGCTTCAATTTTGTCTTTCTCTATTCTTGTTTGGGGGTTAAGGCTTATGTTACCTAATTAGGAATCTTGCTATCTTATCATTTGCTTTTATCAGCAAACATTAGCCATCACCAGATGACTTGGATATTTATTAATAAAGGCTAGTTCTGCCTTCTGTAACAACACAGTGACAGTGGGAAAGTCAGCCCTCTTTCGTTCATTCATTGCCCTTCTATCCTTCTATCATCCATCATCCATCCATCCACTCATCCCTTACTTCAATATGATTGAGTCCCTGCTATTGAAACTGAAATTAGATGGCACTAAGGGCTTAGTAATATACAAGATAGGAAAGGTCTCTTTGTAACATAGCTTACTTTCTGTGGTAGAAGATAAACAAAAGACTACTGTGCCTTAGAAAATGGTAAACTATTTATTACCAAGGAAGACATATTTTAAAGGAAAGGAATGTGAAAGGGAAGGCTCTTAGTTATGACTTATGTGAAGAATGACAGCATTTCAGCTCCCTGAGCAAGTCTACTGCACCACTTTTTGTGTGGGAGCCTTGATAGCACAGCTATGCATGCAGAATTCCTAGCTAGGCAATATTGTTGAAAGACCAAAGGGGTTGAGTAATCCTCAGAAAAGAGTATGAGGATAATACCACATTGCTTTTATCTCTATTTCTATAATAGATAACAATGATAAAGCATAAATATTAGCCTGGCAATATTTCTACACATTCCATTAAATAAGCAGTTAAAAGCCTCATTTCAATTGATTTTATTATTTTACACCCAAACAACATAGCACTCTGGCAAATAGAGAACTATGGCTTCTCAATAAAAGTTAAATAACATTGTTCAGATGAGACCTACAACTTAAGACAGGCTTTCTAATTCTAGATTTTATGTTTTTTTTTGTTTTATTATTACTATTATTATTATTATTTTGGTCATGGGGCTTGAACTCAAAACCTGGGCTCTGTCCTTGAACTCATTTGCTCAAGGCTAGCACTCTATCACTTTGAGCTAGAGCTCTACTTCTGGTTTTCTGGTGATTAATTGGAGAGTAAGAGTCTCATGGACTTTTCTGCCCAGGCTGTCTTTGAGCCATGATCCTCAGATCTCAGCCTTCTGAGTAGCTAGGATTATAGGTGTGAGCCATCAGCATCCAGCATCTTTGCTATTTAATAAATACACTATTCAAGTCAAAGAAACTAATTCTTATCTCCAAGACACAAGTCTTTATCAATACACTAATTATAGGCCACTCAACAAAAGATAAATTATATATATTTTAAAAAGTAAAGCACTGCTGGGGGCTGTTTTTGAGTTTTCACAGTTCTCCTTTGCAAGTACATGCTCTTATTTATGAAGACAACATTGAAAAAGATGTCCATATTGGATTATGAGCTGAGTGAAACAAATAAGGTGTTTTCTGCCTTCAGTCTGTCTGGTGATAATTAGGACATAGGAGTTGGGGGGGTATCATGACATCTCAGGTGCTTTCAACTTTAATTTTCATAGTGGGATACCAGTGCCTTTTAATGGTATTTACCTTGTGCAATTAGAAGTCAGAGATATTAAAGTTGATTTTTTCCCTCAGAAAATCTAAATATGCAACTAAATAGATGATGTCTATAATACATCTTGTTTTGTTCTGTTTTGCTTTTAGGTTTAATCCTACCAATATATTCAGTTTCTCTGATGAGAAGGACTTAACAGGTGCTAGAAAATTCCTGAATCTTCAGTTAGTTAGACACTCACATATTTGCACTTCCCAATTAAGAAAGCTTAAGGACAACTGGAATATTGCCAAAAGAATGAATGCATACTTGCCAAATTTAAAACTTAATAGCAGGGCTGGGAAGGTGGTGCAGTGGTAGAGTGCTCACCTTGCATGCTTGAAGCCCTGGGTTCTATTCCTCAGCACCACATAAGCAGAAAAAAGAAAGCCGGAAGTGGCGCTGTGGCTCAAGTGGTAGAGTGCTAGCCTTGAGCTGAAGGCCCTGGGTTCGATTCCTCAGCACCACATAAGCAAAAAGAAAAAAGCCGGAAGTGGCGCTGTGGCTCAAGTGGTAGAGTGCTAGCCTTGAGCTGAGGAGCTGAGGGACAGCGCCCAGGCCCAGAGTTCAGGCCCCACAACCAGACCCCCCCCAAAAAAAAAACTTAATAGCATCACTTCACTGCTCCTTCCAGAAGTTAATTCAATGGAAGATGTCCATAGGGCAGGAAAAGGTTCCAAAGATAAGTCAACATCTAATAAATACATTTTGTTTATTAGAGAAAAAGGCTAGCACTCTACCACTTGAGCCACAGTGCCACTTCCAGTGTTCTGGTAGTTAGTTGGAGATAAGAGTCTCACAGACTTTCCTGCTCGGGTTAGCTTTGAACTGAGATCCTCAGATCTCAGCCTTCTGAGTAGCTAGGATTACAGGTGTGAACCACAGGGGCCTGGCTAAGAATATGTCTTTTAAAGAAAAAAAAAGTTGAAGATGTTCTTTAAAGTTAAAATCCTCACCTTTGGATTGTGTTCCATATTGGAATGCATGTAGCTCTGAGGTGAAGGAGACAGCTTGGCAATGGGGCCACACGATACAACAAGGAAGACATGAACTATGCCCCAGTCCCATTCTAGAAATATCAGCAACCACGGTGTGCCAAGCATTGAGTTTCTAACTGGAAACTATGGTCCCTGGTGCCAAATTACTCCTCAAGCACACAATACAAATCTTAGCACAGTAATAAGATGAATATTCCAGTTGCACAGACTGACGAGTTTGAGACCATGAAAGAGGTGACATTTGAGCAGGTGGTGAAAGACAAAATGGGAAAGAAAATTCCAGATAGATTAAACAGTGAAGGGGAAAAAGGCTTTGAGGCAGAGAGCACATGGTGTACTTACAGACCAGCCTGTTACTTGAAGTAGTTAGAAACAAGTGTATTATAGAGATTGATGGGACAGAGGTAGCCTGGAAATGGAGGGAGGGGCTAACTTACATAGAACCTAGAATATCCGGCTAAGAATGAACGCAGTTTTTCAGAAAGTTGCAGGGTTGTTGTTATTGTTTTTCACAAGGAGGAGGAAACAGTCATCCTCTAAGCAGAAGAAAGGATTATAAATGATGTCTACCTTATATAGAATACAGCGGAGAAGGACTTATACTTTCTTGCAGATGAAGGTGGAAAAGCACTTGACGGTTCTAAGTCTATGGTAGAGATGGTGGTGGAATCTGTGGCTGGGGACCAGGGAGATGGAGACGTAAGGCACTGTCTTCATCACAAAGTGGTATGTAACAGCACAACTACTGGGAAAATAAATTACACGTAGAGAAACTGACCCCAGAAAATAAATCATACGTATATAAACTCACCCCAGAAAAAAATAAGCACACTGTCTTTCTTCCAATTCCTAGGAGCCACGCAGGAAAATAAGATGTAAAAAAAATATTAATAACTGCCTGTGTCCGAAGATCATTTGGACAACAGAGAAGGATAATATGTGTTTGGAAAACGTTGGCAGGCTTGTCAATGTATGTCATTGATATTGCTATTATTATTTATTTTTATATTTTGTATGTGCTTCTGAAACTGCATTGAATTAATATGCATAATGCTGTTTTGTTTTATTACTAAGTAAGTCATGGAACATTTGCTGTGTGAAGCATGGTTTATGTGTATACTTACTTAAGTAACAGTGGATAAAAATAAATTAACTTCAGTTCTTCAATATTTACTCTACCAAGAAGCTATACCTACCCTGTAACCTTAACTTTAAGGAAGATAAAGACATATTTTAATCCCTTGTGTTTCCCAAGTGCTTAATCAAACTCTTCATGTTTAATAGATGGTATGGATAGGGAAAAGGTAAGAAGGAAGATTGCAAAGACGAAAAAACTCATAGCACAACTCAGCATACTTAAATACATTCCATCCTTGCTTTACATAGTAATGCAAGAGAGAATAAAGGGCTGGAAGCTGGAATTAACACAAAGCAATCGTAACCATGAAAGGGAAAATTACAATTGTTTAGTAACTTGTAAACATTGTTTGCTAAAACAATAAAAGATGTCCCTTACCATCATTTATAAATATATTTAGAAGTAAAAACTCCCACAAGACTAATATTTAGTAGACTGTAGTTTGAAGCACTAGAGAATTGAGTACTCTATTTATCTGGGATAAAAATGTATCAAGATGGGACTTCATGGAATGTTTTGCAGTGTAATTTTTCCTACTTTCCCACTACATACACTAAAATTGTCATCAATTAACCAAAAAAATCCAATGAAAGAGCTTCTCAAAGGTGAGGAGAAGGCAGGCAGGCAGCTAGGGATCTTCTATTCAAAAGGAAAACGTGGTGTGTTTCCTGAATTCTCATTCCATCTCACTGGAAGCTGACTTGCCACCACTCATGGTGCTGAGTTCCCTAGGTTTCCATTCCAGACAGCAAGAGGGAAAACACAAAAACAGGGAAATGCTATGAAGCACAGATAAGAAATCTCCCTGAAAAGTCTTTGTAAAAAGACCTAAATATGGTGAGCCAGAGACCACAGGACGATTTCATACACAGCACCCTAGACAGATACCTCAGAAAAGCTGTGCCTTTCACCACTAGGATTTCAGAAGTCAAGTGTGGAAATCAGATTTCTATTCTTCTCTATTGCTTAATTAATCACTATAAAAATGTCAATTCAATAGTAAATAGAGTTTACTCCATAAGGTTGTTCTAAGAACTAGATGAAGTGCATACCAGACTTACAACAGTATGAGACATATAGACTCCAAACATGTTAGCTACATGAAACCTGAGAAATGCTTGCTTTTGAATGTGAGTATTTTAAGCATGTTCAAATAATTAGATAAAATCATTAAACTCATTATGTCACAAAGTTAAATTGTATATCATCTAACGGAATGAATTATCAACAGAATATTTCCCCCCCTTTCAAAAAAAACTGTCCTGAAAATGTTTACAATGGAAAAATCTAAATGATCCTAAAATTCAAGACTAACTTTGTTTGGTTGTTGTTTGTTTTTCTTCTGTTTCTGTGGAGGTTTAGTTTGTTTTGTTGTTTATTTGCTTTTGGTGGCAGTTAATTGGAAATGATAAATACTTCCCTGCCAGAGCTGGCTTCAAACTGTGATTCTCAGACCTCAACCTCCTGAATAGCTAGGATGACAGCCAGTGATGACTGATGAGATGATTCTCTTTCAGTAAGATGACTATGACCAACCCCACATGAATTCAGACACTAGAATAAAAAACATAAGAAACTTCCATTCACTCAAAAGAACCAATCATATCCCCATTCAGGGGCCATTTGCCATAGTGCACTGAAATGTGGAATGACCCATCCACGGACACCTTTATTCTTCCCTGATCATTTATTCATGTAACTCCTCACAGAGGGCCTGGCTGGCCCTGCATTCCACAAGAAAATCAACACCAGACCTCTGGCTACTGTTGAAGAGAGGCCTGTGGCCCTGAGGAACAGCAGGTGCCCCTAACTGAACTCTCAATGGCTCTAGCCATCTCATATTATGCCGATTTTCAGCATGTATACTGTGATCTCCATTTTATTTATAAAATATTGAAGGCTAAACAGAAAATCTGAATCACATGATGAGAAACCCAGTGGCAGCCAAGCTGACATGACAATTTGGACCAAGGGTGATGAGGATTTTGAAAGCTACTGCTCATTCTTGTAACTTACACTTATTATTGGCACACAGAATATAAATAACATCTTCTTAACATTTCAAATTTGTGTAAATCTTCCTCTTTTTATTTTCATTCTCATATGAGATGGAGTCACAATATCGCCAAAGATAGGGAATTATAGACTTGGCTGGGTGGGGGTGGGGGAGGGTTTTCATAGTTCACAATGGTAGGGGTTCTCTTTTTAAGCTAATTGTGGCTGGGAGTGATTAGAAACCCAGAAAATACTATTATGGCAGCTTTGAAATGCCAACTGAAGAAGGTTAATCTCTTAGAAAGCTGCAGAAGGGCTTGAAAAAAATTGGATAACTGAAGTTTAGAAGCAGAATTGGCTCATGAGCAAACATTGTAGGAGGTTTTCATTGTCCAGTAAACTCATTTCTCTCGCACAGGTTCTTCCCATACATGGTGACTAGGGGTAATGCTTTTTTGCTGTTGCAAGAACTCAGCTTATATATAAGTTAATAGCAAAACTGGATTAGCCATATAGAATTCTGCTTCATCGACAACATTTTAAGAATCACATCTGTGCCTAAAGCTAGCTGAAGGAGGGCTGTTCAGTGAAGAAAAACAACCTGTTGATTCTGTCAACCCTTAAGGTGCTTAGTAAAACTGACAGTGGTCAGCTTTGAGGTTAAACTAGAAATGATGCTATGGCAAATAGTGAAGGAAACAGAAAATAGCTTATAATTCTTCTACTTCCAAATAATATTGATAGACAGACTTATATCCCCAATGGGCTAGGCTGGATAAGTGAGATTTCCAGGTCACAAGTCTTTTATGAGTAGCATTCACTCTGGCTAAGCATATTAATATAATATGTGTGGGGCAAGGATTCACATATCTGGCTTTCATATCTGTTTTACTTTGTGGTAGTGGATGTCAGTATACCCGTTCATTAATTGGACTATATACTGTTAATAAACTGGTATTGATTTGTCATGCTACGTAAAATTACAGTTATAAATGGTTATTGAGTGAAGCATGGAGTCATAAATGATACACTGATAGTAACCCAAGGTTCATAAACAATTTAAAGAAGCAACATACATTTGGAAACAATGAGTAAGGAAACTAAAGTGCTGAACCAATTTGAGGCATGTAAACTGGGAATAAACACAGGTTGCTGTAGAGGCTGGTAACCCACACAAACACATCGGTATTTAGAGGGTGACTAAAAATGGCATTCCAAAAGTAGACTGGCTCAGTGTCCAATGAAGACAGCCAAAGAATGTCATGAAGTACCTGGATCTTTGTGCTGCTATTCAAAATGTCAGCCATCAAGGATGACTGCACTCGTGAGACTAAAAACGATTTCTAGCTGCAATTGCAGTAAGAGCTCATGTGCCACTCGGTGTAATCATCAGACAGAAGTCCCCAAATCCTTGCTGACTGACTCCCTTGTAATCTATTCCTTGAAACCAAGGGAATAAAGTCCATGCACCAAATAAAATTTGGGCCCGGGTTTACCTGACTCAATGAGGAGAGGAGGGGGGTGTCACCATTCCAGAGAAGTTTTAATCAAGTTTCAGTGCTGTGACCGTAAGTGGCCCAGCGCCACCAAACCACATGGCCATGGGCTGTCCATTTCAGAAGACAGACTCCATCATGTCAAGACTCAGGCACATATATTTTATGGAGATACAAAGAGAGGCTTGGTGATTGGAATTACTAAATACTTAGATGTAGTTGACATCTAAAGCCTAGTTACTACTCCAAAGCTTATGAATAAAAATGCAACTTCTCTCATCACTAGCACATTCATGCATTCATACTCACATACATACATTTATACATATACATAATATATAATTAGAACTTTACACATATGAAGAGATCTAGAACAAAAGGTTGAACAAATGGAATTGCATGAAACTGCAGAGCTTCTGCCTGGCAAAGGACATAGCAAGATCAACAGAAAGCCCACAGATGGGGAGAAGATCTTCACTAGCCATACAACAAAGACAAGGGTCTCATATCTAAAATATACTTATAACTCAAAAAAAAATAAATCCCCCAACAACAAATCCTGAAAGAAACAACTGCGCAATAAATAAGTGGGCTAAAGTCTTCATTCTTTTTAAATGTAAAAAAATAAGAATTTAAATTTCTTCTGTGAAAGAGAGGGGCAGAGGAATCTAGAGAGGGGGCAGGGGAGAGAAAGTAGTCACAATACCCAATGCTTGTACTGTCATTTCAGCTACTTGGAACAACGAGATCAAGAGAATCTCAGCTCATAGCCAGCCTGGACATCTCAGTATCAACAAGCTAGCCTTAGTAGTGCGTATACTCGTGATGCTAGCTTCTAGGAGGCACAAATAGGAAAGGTAGAGCTTATCTAATCACTACCACACAATGCTGATACTGGTTAAGATAGACCATGCATCTCTGGGTTGACTGGGTCTCTACACCATATCCTCTCCCATCTACCCATCCTTCGCTTGGCAACGGCAGAAGAGCTAGAGGACAAAGAGGAGTGAGCAAGTCCTCTTCAGAGTGGCGCATCACTTCTGTTTCATTCTGTAAGCCAGTTACTCAGAAAACCAAACTCAGTGTTAGAGAGAGAATGACATCCCAGCCACAGGAAGTCAATGGCTGAAAAGCTTCAGGAAGAGGGTGTGCACACAGGAAAATGTGAATAGAGCATGCAACCAGGCAACCGTAGGTGCAAATGTACAAAGAGGTGCAGATGGCGCAGAAGAGTTGTCATTAGAAATCACCGGGAACTTAGAAGTGAAATGACTGAATTTTTAGCCCAATAACTTTCATGATAGTTGTAGGGATGCATAGGGCAATCATAACAAGGCCGCTATGCGAGCACTATTCCCTCTCTGCAAGCTCAGATCTTTTCTCTCTAACACCATCACCACTGTCCTGAAAGGCTATTTCTCAAATCATTACATTCTCCAGACACCAAGCTGTTCCTGAAGGCCTCTGTGCTCGTTATCAACTCTTCCACACACCTCTCAAGGTCACTAAAAGCAAGCAGCACACAGGTGAGGAAGAAAAGGACTTTCTATTCTAGTGCCATGCATGGTATTGACTAATTAAAAAAAAAAAGTGCAAGCTCTTCTCATGCGACCACTTTCTGACCTTGGTTTGGAAGTGTCAACACATGCCTCTTTCTAACGACGAATTTGGGAGGATGTTCTCCGATGGCTCTGTTCCTGTGCCTGTGAGCTGCAGTATCCAAGGGGTAATGAATTTGCTCTTTCTCTCTACAGCTGTCACAGAGGAAACCAGTTTAAAGAGAACAGCGTTCATTTAAAGCTTAGAATGAGAAAGAAAGATGCAGTGGAGTGTCATTTTTCTGAGAGAAAAATAGATTTTTCTGTGTGCTACACCCTCAGAACCAGGGTTTAAATTCTAGAAATTCTAAAGCTCTCTATGTACAGGAAATATTTTTTAAAAAATAATTATCCTAATGATTTCAAAATAGGCAGATGTGAATGAAACTAATGAAGACATTACACAAAATAGCCATAAAATATTTTGGATGTCAACAAAATTTCTCTTTCAAAAACTGCAACACTTACCTAAATTACTTACCCTGTGCTGTCTACAGGGATCCTTACATTTGGGTTGGTTCTAGGTTGTTCTCTCATTATGTACATTTTGAGGATGCAACGGAAATATTTCTGGAGCCAAGATTCTTCTTTGCATGTTATACAACAGGTAGAAATATAGAATTGGGTGAAAGAAAAACTGATTACCTATGAATTATTAAGGTATTAAGAGACATGAAGGAAAATTGAAAGGCATAGTTCCAAGAGAAAGAAGTCAATTTGAACGACTCCATACAGTATGATGGCAAGTATATGACATTTTAGAAAAGTAAAAATATAGACAATAAAACAATCAGTGCTGGTCAGGGGTTAAGTGAGGAGGAGTAATGAATAGGCAGAGCACAAATTCATTTTTTTAGGCAGTGCCAGACAGTGCTAGAATGATAGAATCTATCCTATTATACATTCATCAGTGCCATGTAAAGTATAGCATTGAGATCAAACATTGATTTGAACTATAGGTTCTGAGTAATGAAAAATGTGTTAATAGGAGTTTACCCATTTCAGCAAAGTTACACTGTGGAGACTAGCTACACACAGAGAAAGTTATACATGCATGCAGGCAAGGCTATATGGGAAAAAATCCATGAGCCTGTTTCTCAGTTATATAGTTAAATTAAAAATATCCTAAAAGAGAAGATTTTTAAAATGGGTACTTTGAAGCCACATGAAAATATGGGTAAATACATATTCATAAGGGAAGAGATAAATGAAGCTATCAGACGTTTTCAAGTCAACAACTCTACAAAGCTGTACATGTAAAGAGAAATTTAAATAAAACTTTAAGCCTTCATCTTTCTTAACTCACTGAAATGTATTTGAATCAATTCTCTTGATGAAGAATCAATGATTTTCAGAATACATCAGTTCATTGAAATATCCTTAAAAAAAATCTCTACACACATTAGTGTATTCTGTCTTCCCCACTCTACCCCTAGAAGTATATGTCATTCAAATCTTGCTTGGTCTACAGGTATGTCTTGCATTTTATTGTGTCTGTGGCAGAACACAAGTCATGCAATCAATGTGCATCTTCAAGAGGATTTGCTAACTATGCAATCACAGTATGGATCCAAAGATTCTTTTGTCTTCTACATTTACCAAAAATTAGCCAGTGGATCAAAGGACTTAATTAAAATCATGCTCAGTTCCTTTGGAAAAATTGATCTTAAGCTATTGTCCTGGAAGAGTTAACTAGCATGCAACATAGAGTTTCCAGACCTCCCAGTAATTCTAATTGTACTTGACAGAATTGAAAATATAGGTCCACATAAATACTTGTGCAAAAATGTTCATAGTAGTGTTTTCCTAATATTCAAAAACCTGGATACAACCTAAATATCTACCAACTCATGACTGAATAAACATTTTTTTGGTCTATCCAAACAATGAAGTATTGTTTGTTCACAAAAAAGGAATTAAGTGTTATGCTAAACTCTTTTAAAATGACTGCTCTTGATAAATACGTTACAACATTTTTCATGGTGCCTGCAGATTAAACAGTGAATTTTTTTGTAATTTCATAGTGTCTTGTGAGTATCGCTGCTGCAATACTTTTGTCTTTTGGCTCACCATTTTGTTACTCTCAACAGGGAACACTTTAAATTCACATGCTCCTGCAACTGTTCTTATATTCCTGTGAAACCCTGCATAAGAAATCCACCAAATGTTAGGGATATCACAGTTGCCGAGTGAAGGAAGATGAGGACATTTTACATATTGCAAATGTCATTGTGAGATGTCAACATCTATGGTTGTCATCACAATTTAAATAGGACTATTTTACCTTATTTTACCAGGAAATCTCAGTCTGCCACTGGTTTTTCTATTTTTCCACTGGAGGGTAAAGACAGGTCAGATGACTTCCTTTGAGATGGAATTCTATCCCTTCCCACTTATCCTGACTTCCTGTTTTCCTCATCCAATCAGTGATGCACACACTTTCCACCTCTTCGAATGTCTCAAAAATAAATAAGCAAATAAAAGGGAGCATTTTCCCCCAAAGTGCTGTACAAATACTGCCAAGTTTTTCCCAGGTAGACAGATTGCATACAGATCATTTCTACCAGGACTGAAGAGCAGGAGAAAAAGCTGTTAAGGAATGAGGATTTGAACCACTGAGTTGCCAGCCTTCCCAGCCTCTAGGCCTACTTTCATGAGACAAGTTAGAGGTGTTTTCTCCCACTTCAGTAGCTTCTCTGGCATGAACTTTTCAAAGGAAACATTTTGCCTATGTGCAAATATTTGCATGACAGTTAAAAACGGACAGAGCAAAGCTGCAAGTTCAGCCCAGTGATGGAGATTTTGCCCAGCCCTTGTGAAACCCAACTTTCCAGATCCAACACATAAACAGAGAAGGCACAGAGTCATCTTATTTCTAAGGTCAGGTGAATAAACACAAACAGCAAATATCTGTCAAGGCAGGCCACCCACAGTAAAATTAAATTCCTCAAATGTAAGTATCAGAAGTATGTTGGCAGTAGAGCCTAGGAGAGCATTGGCACAAACCTACCAGGCACCAAACATTTCCTTCATATGTCTTGGCTTAGGGAGAAATATAGATTGGATCACCTTTCACAAACCCTTGAGTATTCTGTACACATTAAAAAGAATTGCATAGAATTCTTTCCCATCTGTTTAATAAAATCTTTGAGAGATGAAAAGGAGGTTAACATATAATTTAAAAATAATTAATGCCAGCTAGAAGTAGGGGTATGACTCAAGTGGTAGTGCACCACCCTTGAGCATAAAAGCCAAGTAAGAGACTGAGGCCCCAAGTTTAAGCCCCATTTCTGGAATAATAATAATATGATGTCAGTATTCAATAAATGATTACAATTAATTTAAATAATGTACCACTAACGAGTTTACAAACATGAGGAGCAACATTAAAATGCTATTTGAGTTGAAAATGCAAAAGATCACAGAAAGAAAAAGTTTCTTTTCTTCCTTTCCTTCTCTCTTTCTTTTCAGTTCTAAGGGTTTAACCGTGGCATCCTGCACACACTTGACAGGAACTCCATCGCTGTGCCATAGCCTCAATTCCTGTTTCTTCATTTCAAGCAGTTGAATGCTACTGTCTTTCCAACCTCGCTAACAAATCACTTAGATTTCTTGATGGAAAAATTATTTCACATCAAAATGTCCTCTTCTTTTCTCTTTTAATTTTAAAACTCAGCACAGACACAAACTGGGAATCTTAGATGTTTTCCAACAGAGTTCATGTAAGTTATTGTGATAGATGATCAGTTAGGATGATCAGCCCACAGATCTGACAAACTTGTGCACCAAGCAAAAGGTATTTTACAAACCCAAAGCTCGGGACTTGTAAGCATCCACTTTGTACAACCTCAGTGGCTCACATTACTAATCCATCTCTAAGAATTAACTTGGATTCATCAAGAGCAAATCCTTGCTATTCAGCTTTCCCTTGAAATGCCACCTTCTCATCTGGGTCAGATAAGCTTAGATAAAATTTCCCTGTAGGAATTTTTTTATAATGTTCAGTTTCCCACACAAAATGTGTATCTTCAAGTAGATAAAAGCTGGTGGCTGTTAAATGCAGATTTAAGCTATCTAAATTGCTTTATTACTTGAAAGTGTTTCTTAAGTCCTTTAGGCAATTTAAACGTGGTGTGATAAAAGTACCAGTCATTCTGAAATTTAACTCTTTTCTATCAGTATTCTGAAATACTAATTCTTTAAGAGATCCAGAGAGACTTTTTTCTAAGATCTCATACAAAATGGCTGGCTTTTATGAAGCAGGGGGAATCAGGCTCTGAGAGGTAAAGTTCACACAGCAAGAGAAGATAATGCTACAGGTGCTCTTTCAATACTCACAATAATCAGAGATTACCTCCATAAGATGTGTTAGAATACAATAGTTCTAGCACAAGACATTCATGTCTGATACTTAGCTTCCCCACTCATTGATTATATGACTTTAGTCTCAGTTTTATCTACTTAAATCACATATCAACAGAAATTAATAGGGGAGAATGACTGAGGATTGACAGTGAGTATTCTTAAATGAAGACATAAATGACATTTTTCTCTGAAATGGAGTAATCTAGAAGGAAACAGTATCACTAGAAGCCAACTGGAAATTAGAATTTGGATATGTGACATGCTTAAATGCCTCTAAAACATACAAATGTTGACAAACGGCAGGCAGTTAGATATTTAAGTGTCAAATTCAGGATTTGTGTAGATCTTTAAAATGGGTGGTAATTAAAACTATTTCGATAGGCAAGTATAGTGAGAGGGAAAAGCAGAAAGCTGGGGTCTAAAAGAATACTAACACTCAACGATATGAGAGCTGAGAAGTGAAGGACTTGACCTTCGAGTGAAAGCTTTATATTTCAAGCCAAAGACCAAGAACTAGCTATTTCTTAGCTACCATGATTTCATATAAACTGAAACGTATAAAAAGGCTGAATGTTTTACTAGCCTAAATGGATGTTCAGGACCCATAACTACAGGGTGATTCTAGTGCTAAGTAATGTAACACATATTTCAAAAAACAACCACTAGAATGGTTATGCCTTACTACAAAGAAATAATTAATGTTTAAGGTGGTGCATATGCTTTATTCCTCTGACTTGGTAAGTCATGTATATGTATCAGGTATATGCATGTATACATGTGTGTATGTAGATAGAGAGAGAGAGTGAGAGATGAGAGGGATATCAGATTATACTATATAATTATTATAGGCCAATCAAGAATAAAACTAAATGATATATATTCATAATAAAGATATTTTATTTTTCACTATGGGCAAAGAGAAGGCTGTAATCATCTTCTAACTTTGGCCAGTATCCTCAGAAACATGGAGGTGTCAATTTCCTTCTTGAGCAGATCCAGAGTTTGGAGATTGGTAATGGATTGCTTCCTGAGGCCTCTCTGGACAATAGAGGCAGTTAGGAAACTCTACCCAGATTAAAAGTTGTTATCCTGTGGCTCCCCTCCACTCTCCTAGCTGTACGTCAAGCCATGCAAAACCGATTCCCTTTGTAACATGACTGCTTCGGGAATCTGTGTGCAACTCTTGTGTCCTCCATGGCTTTTCTGTAGGTAAGATGTCCCTGGTGCCTTCGATCCGTGCTCAGGGGACACAGGTAAAACCCAAGTCAAGAACTCAATATTCCACTTTATAAAATTCACACACATAATGGGAGTGTGCTAAAATTATAAATGGACTGAGTCAGAGTGATTTCACTATTGACGTTACAAAGATCTATTGGTAGATTAACCCAAATGAGGGAATTGTAACTCAAAATAAAGAGATTCCACTTAATTTAAAATATGAAACTGGTTTGATATACCAATATCATCCTATGGTAAGGAAGCAAATAGGAGACCATAAACAGGGGAAATAACCCTGGTGGGAGGGAAAGTGGGAGAAAACAAGGGAAAGGGTAACAATGTTTGACAAGAAACATACTCATTACCTTACTTAGGTAACTGTAACCCCTCTCACATCACCCTTACAATATAATTAAATGTTAAAAAAACACTTGAGTTAATATTTCATTCTTATCTAAAGAAAATGGATTCATTCTTATCTAAAGAAAATATGAAATATTATTATTTATATATCCACAGCATTAACTGATGCCCTTCCCTTCAAGAAACAACCTTCCTCAAGCATTCCATCAACACTTGTGAGCTGAAATCTTCTGGCTCCTCTTAGAATCTAAGTGTTGAAGTGGAGATCACCTGTATCTAATTTTATTCCATCTGATAGAAACTTAGTTTATGATAATGTGTGAAATAGCTACTCTATATCATATCTAAGGTGGCAGATAGGTTAGGATTGCTATTTTCTCAAGCCCTATTAATGTTACTGGAAAATAATATGTTTTTCTACATCCATTATTGTTTATATTCTCAGTAAAGATATTATTATCTCAATATGAGGGGACTACAGTTCAGGGATGCAGGGTTCAAAACCTAATCAGCTTTTAAGATAGTGAAGCTGCTATACTCTATTCTAGAAATACAAATTGCAGGCTGCTGCGTGGACTTCAAGTTAGAGCTAGCTGGTGTATTTTGGGCATAATGATCTTTCACTTGTTGCTGGTACAATTTTGCCACATGGTGTAAGCTTTCTGTGCCCCTGCTCCATCCTACAGTGACCAAGAACTCTGTGAGGATTAAATGAGATGTATGTTATGCACTTTGGAACATGAAATTCTGTTGCATTAAAAAAAAGCACGCAATAAACAATACAAGAATTAAGACTAAAACTTTTCCCCTTTGGATGGGAAGCCAGTTGTATGTGTCAATGCTCAAAGAGAATTTATCTTCAATTTCCTGTCTCAGAAGGTATCATCATGTGGAAAGCAGTTTCCCTTTGATTCTAAGCCATCTGCTCAATTTTCTTATGTTTCTAACCTTATGATCTTTATGGGTGCCACCATGTTGAGACAATATATAAACTCCCCTAATCTGTTCCTTTTCCATCAACATACCAAGTAACTCAAGGAACACAATCTTCTTGAAGTTATAGCCCATTCATTTCGTGATACCTAAATGGAAAGTGCAACATAGAATATAGCACTTTAGTGTTTCCAGTTCTCTCTTTTAAGACAACCGAGTCCAAACCAGTAAATGCCTTATGTCCTGAACATACATCCAAATTAAGCGGGGGAGTAAAAACACTTAAGCTGACAGCCAGGCACAGTGGTTCATGGCTGTAATCCTAACTTCTCAGGAGGCTGAGATCTAAGAGTCATGGCTTGAAGCCAGCCCAGGCAGATAAATCTGAAAGACTTTTATCTCCACTTGACTAACAAAAAGCTGAAAGTGGAGTTGTGGCCCACATAGTTCATACCCACTCTTGAATAAAAAAGTCTAAGCTTTTCCCAGCACTCAGGGACAGCACTTAGACCATAAGTTCAAGACCCAGTAGTGTCTTCCCCCTTCCCCCAAAAAAACTCCACTTAAGATGAGCACTTGCAGTCACTTAAACAGAATAAACCAGAATTTTCTACTGTCTAGTTTTCTTGTTCTGTGTTTCAGTCCTTATTTATGTGTAATTTTCATTTGTTTACTTATTTTTTAATCAGTTGTGGAGTTTGCACTCAGGGCCTGGGCTTTGTCCCTAAGCTTTTCTGCTCAAGGCTAGTGCTCTACCACTTGAGTCACAGCTCCATTTTCAGGTTTTTCTGATGGATAATTGGAGCTTAGATTCCCATAGACTTTCCTTCCCAGGCTGGCTTCAAATCATGATCCTCAGATCTCAGCCTTTTGAGTAGCTAGGATTACAAATGAGAGTCACCAATGCCTGGTGTTATTGTTTATTTTTTGAGGCAGGTTCTCACGCTGTAGCTCAGGCTTGCCTCAATCCTCCTGCCTGAGCCTCCACTCCATCCCAAGCGCTGGAATTACTGATGTGTGTTACCACATTCAGGACATTCTCCATTTCAATCAATGGCATTGTCTAAACACAGTGTGTCTAGATCTATTGGATTGGGGTCCTATAAATGTAAACACGTATTTTTTATTTTGTCATATGTAGCCAGAGAATCTACTGTGGTTCATCAACATCCCAACCCTAAATATTTCATCTCTATGATGTCCAGGATGTTTCCTTTGTAATTAGGGAGGGACTAAATCAGGCATAAGACAAGGAGGAGAAAAATTAGATAGGTAAGTTATCATCCAAGAGAATGGAGTCCTATTCTTCAGTCGCTGCCATTTTCAGCACCAAGGACAGCACCTGCCTGCCAGGGAGGGTGTTCAAGTTACTTCAATGCTGAAACTCTCCAGCCATAAAAGAAATGCAAATCAAAACAACATTGAGATTCCACCTCACCCCAGTTAGAATGGCTATAATCAAGAACTCTAATAACAACAGATGTTGGAAGGGATGTGGACAGAAGGGAACCTTACTGCATTGTTGGTGGGAGTGTAAACTTGTCCAACCACTTTGTAAAGCAGTATGGAGGTTCCTCAAAAGGCTCCACATGGAGCTCCCCTATGACTCAGCAATCCCACTTTTGGACATTTACCCAAATGATCACAAACAAGACCACACTAAAGCTTCCAGCACGACTATGTTTATTGCAGCATTATTTACCATAGCTAAGATATGGAACCAACCTAGATGCCCCTCAGTAGATGAATGGATCAAGAAAATGTGGTATATATACACAATGGAGTTCTATGCCTCCATCAGAAAGAATGACATTGCCCCATTTGTTAGGAAATGGAAAGACTTGGAAAAAATTGTATTAAGTGAAGTAAGCCAGGCTCAAAGAAACATAGGTCCCATGGTTTCCCTTATTTGCAATAACTAGTACACATCTGGGACAAGTAGAAAAGGTCAAAAGCTATGTACATATGACCAGTTAAGATGAAGTTAAGTGAAATGAACCCCAAGATAGGGACACAAGTGTTTTTATTTTCTTGCTTGCTATTGTTTCTCATGTATTTATAAGGTACCATGTGATTTTATTTGTTGCTTTGTATGGTCCCTCCCCCATGGTATAACCCCTGTTTTCACTGTATTTGATGTTGGTATAATTTGAGGAGGGGAAGGGAAAAAACAAAATGTTTAAATAGGGATACAGGTTGAACCATTATAAAGATGAGATGAACAAGACACTATATTGAAAAATGAACTTTACAATTTAGGTAGGGGGCAGCAATCTATGAACCTAGGAAAATAGGAGCTAGGATGCTTGGTAGCTCAAGACCATTGGATGCGATGGGCTCCCAGTAAAAGACCTGAAAATGACAACACAGAGCAATACACAAATTCAAACACAGGGCAGAAAGGTATGAGCCCACACACATTACCACCTTTGGGATGAGGACACCACAAATTACAAGCAATGCCTCATATAAATATGTACCCAAAAATATAATGACCAAGGCTGTAATTACAACTTGTAGATCTTGGCGTCCAAAAGTCTCACAGTACTTACTCTTGGATTTCCAACAATCTGGAAAACTGTTTGCTTATTGTAAGGAATCCTGGGGATTCCTGGTATTCCCATAGGAATGCCTCATAAATTCTTAAAGATAATATTATCTGAATTATTCAACTTTCCACTTTGAATATTCCATGTCAGTTTAAGGCAGAATCTCTTATTTCTCAGTTCTTTAATTCAAACAACAGTTTTGTTTCCTATTTTGACCAAAATTTTTTTTCAATGTCAAACGCTTTTAAAACCTTGGTTGAAATGAGAAAAACATCTCTGAACTATCATTTGTAATGAGGCTTATTCTAGGAAAAGAAGGTAATGAATGTTTTTCCTTTTGCAGGAAACTTCCTATCCATTTCCACAAAAATCCCTTCCAAGGCTCTTTAGTCACTGAAAGTGATCACCAATAACTGTTAGCTGGGGATCTAGAGAAATGTTTGCCTTTGGCAACCATAGAGCACAAACCAGAAACCTTGGCACAAGCTCCTCTTTCTTCATCCCAAAGATAGCAGCTGAAGATTCACAGATTTGTTGCATTTCTGCCCATCAACAAGAGTATATCATTGCTCCAACACACATCTAATATGGGAGGACTTTGTGATGTCTTTTACTAACAGAATAAAGAACAAGTGACTCTGTGTGCGTTCTAAGGCTGAGCTGCAAGATCCCTTGAAGTTTCTGTGGTTCATTTTTACTTCCTAGAACACAACTGATAATGAATAAGCCTGGATTAGCCTATCAGAGAACAAAAAATATGTAGAAAGAAACACTGCTGGCCTAGCTAAGGCCCAGAATGGGCAAACAAGTATCACTCAAATCATCAAGTCCCACATAGGCCATCTTACACCAGAAGAACTATTCAAATAATCCATAGACTTTTGAGAAATAAGGGCTGTGGTTTTCAGCCAGTAGGATTTGAGTGAGTTTGTTATGCAGCAAAAGACAATCGTAGCAAAGGTATGAAGGAATCAAGAAAAGCAAGTACAGCATGTGATAAATTTAAGGCCTGTATTTTGTAAATGAATTTTATCACCTTTCTTCTCCTTCCCAAATCCAGCACGCACATGTGTGCGTGTGTGCGCATGCACACACACACACACACACAAAGAGAAAGGAGAGAGACAGACATTCAGACAAGCAGACAGGATGAAGTGAAGATTTTCTCTTCCACTTCTGGCTCACACTTGATCTTCCTTTCCTGTCACATGATCTACACTGATGTCTGAAGAACTTTATCTGATCAGCTAGGCCTTAGCTGACTGCACTGAGAAAATCAGTGCACTTGTCAACAAACAGAGTTTGATTCGACTCTTGACATCATTCTACCCCGACTGTGGCAGCCCTCTATTGAATAGCTTTGGACAAGAGGTGTAAACTCCCTTAAGTCCTCATTTCCATATAAATTTAAAATGGTGTCACTACCTACATATTAAAGCATTTGTAGGGCTGGGAAGGGGGCTCAGTGGCAGAGCACTTGCCTTGCATGCATGAGGCCCTGGGTTCGATTCCTCAGCACCACATGAACAAAAAGAAAAAAGCCAGAAGTGGCACTGTGGCTCAAGTGGTAGAGCACTAGCCTTGAGCTGAAGAGCTGAGGGACAGTGCCCAGGCCCAGAGTTCAGGCCCCATGACTGGACCCCCCCCAAAAAAAATAAATAAATAAAATAAAGCATTTGTAAAATTCAATATACTAAAGTATCTCAGGAGCCTGACCACAAAACTTATCATTTTGTTTTTTAACATGATTGTATCTGCTGGATATGGGTGGCTCATGCCTATAATCCTAGCTACTTAGGAGGCTGAGATCTGAGGATTGCAGTTCAAAGCCCCGGCAAGAAAGTCTATGAGACCCTTATCTCCAATAAACTAACAAAAAAAAACCTGGAAGTTGTGCTGTAGCTCAAGTTGAGAGAGCACTAGCCTTGAGCACAAAAGCTCCTGGACAGTGCCCAGACCCTGGGTTCAATCTCCAGGACCAGAAAAAAAAAAAAGATTGTATAAATTTTTATTCCTGTCATTGCCTCTGTAGCCCTTGATTCCTCTAATTAGTGGAACCCATCCAATCACAATCTCTTTCTCTACCTTTGTATCTCCACTGTAGAACCCACTGTCAAACTTCTAGAAAGTTTTCTACTAAATTTTACAATGATAAAATTTTCATGCATAATCCAGAAATGTCTGAAGCTTGATTATGTCCTGCTACCTTCTAAAATGGGGGGAAGGAGGATACAACACTTAGCCAAAACCCAGTCCAAACAAATGTCACTGTCACCCAGCCTTGCTGGCTCAAGCCTACAAATCTAGCTACTCAGAAGGCTGAGATCTGAGAAGTGTGCTTTGAAGCTTGCTCAGACAGGGAATTCTGTGATGCTTTTATCTCCAATTAACCATTAAAAATGCCAGAAGTGGAGTTGTGGCTCAATTAGAGAATCAGCCTTCAGCACAAAAGCTCAGGCAGGGCAGCACCGAAGCCCTGAGTTCAAGCTCCAGGACCTGTACACATGTATGTGTGCACATATGTGCACACACACACACATGTCACCATCAGTTCTTCATCACGGACACTGTCCTAGCTATCCCGCAGGGCTCCTCCCTAGCTATGTTCAAAGATCCCTCTTACTCTTTCATGGTCAATAGGAAATGTAATAATTTCTAATTTGCTTAACATGGTCAGGACCAATAAATGATAGCGCTTGGATGATTTTGCCACAGATTCACTGTGCCATACATACATAAATTAGCTTGAGGACATTGAGCGTATCACTTCCATACACAATTTCTGTTTCTCTAACCTAAATACACTAATAGAATCTGCTTTACAGGGTTAGGGATAGTAATTAAGATAAATCAAATAACTAAGTACCTATTACCTGGTCCATAATAGGTTATTGATACAAAATATTTCTTCCCGAGTATGGACATGACTTTAGGAAGTCCTGGTTAATTCTTCAGCTCAAACCTCTCTAAATGAGCCTGAACTACTGTGGCAGGATGAAAATTTTAGCCAAGTGAAAACGTAAGGCATTGTTTTTCTAAATTGTTGAAGCTAGAAGTAAGTTTCAAATTGATAGAAAGGGTTTGCCTCAGTGGGAGACAGACCACACAACAAAAACACAAACAAAAAGAAAAGAAAAAAAGAAGTCCAGCATCTATTTGTGAATTTGTACAAAGTCATCTACTAGATCACCTAGATCCTTGTTGTACACAAATGACACTGAAGGAAATAATGGCTCTGGGTATTGTCATGTTACAGGCTTTGATCTATAATAAATGAGGTTTGAGACACGATAAATATTACAGCAACTTGTGTCAAGGTAGTTGAATTAAAGCTTAAACTGTGGCATATCAATCAGTGGCTAGGTCTACTCTAAGAAAAATGAAAGAATGTATAAGACTCTTCCTTCTTATCTCAGATCTGGTTCATAAGGACCTTGCAGCTTTTACTAACTCGTGAAATGGTTGCGTCTAAAAAAATGAATAATCACTAAAGGAATAAATACAAACTCTAACATCTGCTCACCACAACAAATGTCATTTTAATGAGTTGGAGGCCCCAAGCAAGGACATAAATTCCTGTAAAAACATTATATTGTCTTCTTCAAAAGGAAAGGACAAGCTGGGCATTGGTGGCTCACCCCTGTAATCCTAGCTACTCAGGAGGATCGTGGTTCAAAGCCAGCCTGGGCAGGAAACTCTGTAAGATTCTTATCTCCAATAAACCACTTAGAAAACCAGAAGTGGCTCTGTGGCTCAAGTGGTAGAACACACACCTTGCACTGAAGAGCTGAGGGACAGCACCCAGGCCCAGAGTTCGAGCTCCATGACAGACAAAAAAAAAAAAAGGAAAGTACACATCATTCATACCCCCAAAGTGTTATGAGACTCTCAATTGCAAATTATGACCATTTTAGCACATTCTTGGTCCTCCTTAACTAGGTGATTATTAAGGAAGCACACCATTTATAAGTATAGATTATGCCTTAAGGGAATGAATTCATTTTAAGAAAAGTTATAAATGAAAAAAAATAATGTGACCACTTACAAATATAACCACAGTGAGGTTCATTTAAATAATTTAGTTACATGGTCGTGGGGCCTGAACTCTGGGCCTGGGCGCTGTCCCTCAGCTCTTCAGCTCAAGGCTAGCGCTCTACCTCTTGAGCCACAGCTCCACTTCCAGCTTTTCTTTTTTTGCTTATGTGGTGCTGAGGAATCAAACCCAGGGCCTTGAGCATGCAAGGCAAGTGCTCTACCACTGAGCCACCTTCCCAGTCCAATTTAGTTACATGTTTTAAGAATGGTTTTATGCCAGGTGCTGATGGCTCATGTCTCTAATCCTAGACACTCAGGCAGCTGAGATCTGAGGACCATAGTTTGAAGCCAGCCTGAGCAGGATAGTTCATGAGACTCTAATGAGCCAGCAAAAAGCCAGAAGTGGAAGTGTGGCTCAAATGGTAGAGCACTAACCTGGAGTAAAAAGCCAAGCAAGAACGTGAGGCCCTGAGATCTACTAAAGGTCAATTAGGATGTTTGTCCTACAAACATAGGAATAGAAAATACTGACACAGAGGATTTTCTGGTTTATGAAAGGCCCTTAAAATTTTGCTCAGCTGTGAAACTGTACTCATTGTGATTGATGTTCCATCTCTTGATCCCACAGTATATCTTTGGAAACAAATCCAAACATTATGGGAGAGAAGGATTACGTGACTTAGTGCTGAGGGCGGCACTCAGCTTTCATCTTTGCCGTGGTTGATGGGTAAGAGCCGGGAGCAGGTGACATCTCTCAGTTCCATTGGGCAGAAGCAAGATGAGCATACTTTCCAGTTTATTCTGAGCCACCCCATTTTCACTTCCTCGAAAGGGTCTGGAATCACTTTCAGAACAAAGTTGCATGACCGAAAGTGATGGAGTCAGAGACGCCACTGCTGGCCATCCACTTTGTACTTGAGGCTTCTGCCCTGATTTGTCTAATACAATCTTGGAGACTGGCACTAAGCATCCTTGACTTCACCTGGGATTAAATCCAAAAGGCCAACAGCAGAACCTGCTTCACCTGTCCTCATTCGACATACTTAATTGCTCACTTCTGTTTTTTTAGCAAACCTGAGATTTGAACACAGGCTTGGAGCTTGCTAGACTGGTGCTCTACAGCTGAACCATGCCTCCAGCCCAGTGTTTCACTGGTGATTTTTAGGATAGGATCTTGCTTCCCACCTGGGCCTGCACCTGAGCTGTGACCTGCCTGCTTTAGGCTGCCTGTAATTGGAAGCCACAATGTCCCTGCTTCCCTCCATGGAAATGCAGTCTCACTTGGTTTTCCACCCAGGCTAGACTGAAATCCTTCCAAACTCAGCCTCCTCAGAAGTGAAGATTATAAGCATTGATTGACATCTCCCCTTTCACTATGGCATCTAAAGCAGAGTGCTAAGTAGTGAGTTATCAGGCAAAGTTCAGGGCTGGCACTGCTGCTCTGCTGACCAGCCCCGTATGCTGGTGGCCAGGGCTGCAGCTTGAGAGATGCATACAGCCATGGCCAGCAGGTGGCGGAGTGCCGAAGTCCCACTGCTGAGCATAGGCAGCGTCATCTGACTCCAGTCATTTCCTCAGACACCAAGGCGTTCCTATCAATGTCTTCCCTGCTGTCGTTCTCTCCAAATAAACCCAACTATAGTGACCTTGTTGGCAAAATCGACATGAAGACAAAAGACCATGATACAACAAGAGGCCATTGCAGAGGACATAGAGCACTCTTCTATAAATGACATTAGTTGGCATGTATTAACTCCTCGCTCATAATTTAAATACATAATGGGACAGAATCCAGAAATCCAAATACACTAGAATAATTGAAAACTAATCCATACAAAGCACAAGGCTAGACTGCACCAGCTGCTTTCCAGAGCTTAACTAACCTTGGGGATAAAAGTAGAAAGTTCTACATCCACACTCAACCTTCAGACCACAGAGCCTGAAGCATAGAAAAGGCAGAGCCATCTGCTGTGCTAAAGATACCTTATATTCCATGCTAGCAATCATATACTAAGAAAAACATATATAAAGCAGATCATTTCCAGAGGTAGCAGACTGGAACTGGACCTCCTGGGAAAAAAATAAAAATAAAGCATCAGTATGAATAGAAAAAAAGAGAGAGAGGTTGTCATTTGAAACACAGTAATCCAAAGGGCAACACTAAGAGCTTTGTTCTTTCTCTTTAATTATTTACTTATCAAGCTCATGTTTATTAACCACACACCATATTCAAGGCCCCAATAAAAATCCTGAATATGCAGAAGTAAATAAGTAAATAAGTAAATGTGTTATAGGATTTCATGGAATTTGTCTTTAAGGAAGGCAGGAAATTTAATAGGTGAGACAGATCATTAAAAAAGTACATCAAATATGTGACACAAAAGGACTAGATTTGGAGCACACTGCTTTGCTGAGTAGGTAACATAATGTGTGGATGTCTAGTCAAAGAGGAGGCAGAGCCTGAGCTGTAAGGAAGAGCAGGGGTATCAATGGACAGGCTTAGAGCTAAGCCCAACAATTATGGGTGGTTCAATAGTGTTGAGAAGAATGAACACTTCATGAACACATGCACACACACATATACACACATAACACACTTATTGGTTTCAAGTAAGTTTAGAATCTTGAATATTCAAAAAACTGAATAAAGAGACAAATTCTCTTCTCTTTCCCATAGTGGACATTGTGAACTCTAAAAGATACCCAGGTCAGACAGTAGTAAACCTCTAGAATTCTTATATAGGAAATATGAAACAACAACAACAAAAAACCACTGATATTCAAGAGGCTAGAACTCATAAAGTTCAGCATCTCTACTTTCTACTATATACATTTCTCTCTCAAACACAATCTCCTCTCAAAATGTCCCTGAGTTTGTGGACCTAGTCTTGATGATGTCAAAGGATAAATTGATGAAAGAAATGATGGTAGGGTTGCCTTTCACCTGGCCATGGCTTCAAGCTAAGTCACATTGTAGATAATGAACACCACCAAGTTCATCTTTCACATAGTACTGTGGCTGAATATTGGCTTAATTTCAGGACTATGTGGCCATACTTACAATGAGAGGCCATTATATAGAGGAGTAAAATCATAGTTCTATATTACTACAAAGAAAAAAAAAGTTTAAGTATAGGATAGAAGTTTAGGTAGAGAGCCTTGAGTTTGACCTTCCCACATTTATCATGGAGCATGTAAACAACTTCACCTATAGGATAGTAACTTTCCCATTCCCAAGGGGTTGAAATAACATATAGTGAAGTAATAGGTTCTTAAGAAAGTTTTCTTCTGTGAAAAATTTTGTTTGTTTAAATTTCTGTGGTCCTTTTCATCTCTTAAAAAACAAAAACATAAACACCAACAAAAAACTAGGAACAAGTTTTGTTATCCAGTAATTTATTACAAAAGAGACACTGGTAGAAGAAGAAAATTTCCCACATCATAAAACACCATCTGTACTCACCAATGATAAAGAAAATCATGTGGGTTGGATCAAAGGTTTTTAATACTCTTGTATCACTGGATCCAAGTTTTGGTTGCGTCTTTTGGGTCTCGTTGGTTCTCGGTGAATTGTGAGCATTATAAAGCCATGACAGTGAGTCCCAGTGGTTCTCTATCTGTTAGATGCAATGCTTCCCTTTGATAATAAATTTCTTGAAACGCTTCTTTGCTCTTCTGAAAATGTGATTCCCAAATAATATATTTTATACTATATATGTAATCTCAAAGCAAATAAATAATGTTGTTATAGTACTCAAAGGAGTAGAACAAGAATCCATAATAAAATAGTGTCCATTTCAATATGTAAATAAATGGGTACAGCTATCTTAAAGGTACAAAAAGTCAGTTGCCTGTCTTACCTATGGGATCACTGAGATGGTAACAAATGCAGACACATTCCAGATTCATGATTTAAAGTTCACAAACTGCATTACCCCTGGTAAATGATTTTCTGTAAGAATGAGCAACTTTTGCTAAAATTTCCAAATGAAGAAAAATATAATCTTTACTCCATTGGTAGAATCCTTTAATTCACAGAAAGTCCCAGTGTATTTTGAAGCCAGGCAAAACCTCTTTCTCTCCATATACATAGCAGGCCTGGATGATACATAGAGAGAGAGAGAGAGAGAGAGAGAGAGAGAGAGAGAGTAGTTCAAGCACTATTTAATAGTTACTTGACATTAGAGATAATTCTTACTTGTTCCTGATGTTGCATTAACTGTAGAATGTCTGGTATCCTTGGCCACTATCCATTAAATGCTTCTCTACCCACCTTATTGCAAAAACCAGGGAAAAGCACTCACAAATTTCCAAGACGTCACCTATGGGAAGTACTAAATGCTTGCAGTAGACAGGTGCCAACCACAGTACCATTTTGACCTCTTTTCCATAAGTGCAGGAGGTACTGAATCCAAGCAATAACTTCCACATGGGGGACTGTAAGTGAAATCATTACAATTTAACTTCTACTCCATGGGGAGGAAAAAAATACAGTTCCAAAATGTTCCTAGCAAGTCCTTCCTCGAGTACACTTAGACATGAAAGCATCCACTCAGCTACATGGAGCCTAGTCCCTTGAATAAATGACTTAAATTTGGTAGTAGCTAGTCTGGCTTCATGTCCCTTCATGTGACATTAGAATCTTCCAAATCATTCTCTGCTTGCTCCTACTAGGTGAATAGGTGGCATGAAACTAAACCTAGGCTGTGTCTCATCATTATTCGGTTTAATCTCATGATCTGTACAACACCAGATTTAATCACAGAACATCATGTATTTCCAATGAAAATGTAAAGTTCTCATTATTTAGTAACTTCAGAATCACCATGTGCAAGTTTTTCTTTCAGTAAAGGGAACAATAGGAGGTACAACAGATAAAGTTAATGTCTAATTTATCTCTTTGTTGCATTGTATGTCCCTCCCCCACAGTATAACCCCTGCTTTCACTATATTTGATGTCAGTATAACTTGTGGAGGAGATGGGGAAAAACCAGTTGTTTAAGGATACAGGTGGACCTGTTGCAACAATGAGAAGTACAAGTTGTCATGTCCAAAATGAGCTTTACAACATCGGTGCGGGGGGGGGGGGGAGGGAGGAAGGAGAAGGATTGGGATTGGGGGGGAGGGGGGAGGCTGGGAAGGGATGTGAAGGGTAAACAAAGGAGGAGGCTGCAATGCTTGGTAAGAAATGTATGCATTATCCTGCCCATGTAATTGTAACCCCTCTGTACAGTATGTTCACAAATAAAATAAAATTAAATTAAAAAAAGTTAATGTCTAATGAAATTGTGTAGAAGATGAGAATATAAGGAACTAAGTGGGGGGAGAATCATTTTGTCAACAGATAATGCTCAAACGAGCTCCAGAATGGATGGCCTGTCCATAGATTGTTTCAACTGGATAAATCCTGGAACCCTTGGAGAAACTATTTTGTCTTGCAGCAAGGTTTTGGTTGAACAAACTATGCTCTCCTGAAGTGCACAGAAGGAATAAAACTTGAAGTGAATGCATGCCAACATTCAGTCAGCTGTTTTCATTTTTCTACATTTCTATCCAGAGTTCCTCTCCACTCACAAAAGATGAGGAAATATGGGGACAAATGATTCTCTCAAAGCAATGTCACAATGTGTGTGTTGTGTGTGTATGCATGACATGGGTGGGTGGGAAAGAGAGAGAGAGAGATCTTAGAAAGCAAAAATCCACTGATATAGGATTTGATTAAGGAAAATCTTATAGACTGGTAATGACCTTGCATTAGAGCTGTTTTCATAATTATGATGATTCCTAGCTTATGAAGCACTTTTACTAACACAATTATATTCCTTTATTACTAAATACCTGGGATGTGTATAAGATTGCCTCCAAATTACAGATAAGAAGATTTAAACTGAAGACATTCATGCTCCTTAAATGATATATCTAGTAACCATTGGACAAAGATCAAATTTCCTCACTCTAGGTCTAGTGATCATTGAGCTTGTTCATACAACTTCAGGTTTTAAAATCATCATTTTAAAACAAATAGTTACAGTAAGCATCAAGGCCAAAATAAATGTGAAATTTAAAGGTACCTTACTAATTTTTAGATCATCATTTTACCAGTACATTTTGTAGAAAAGTAATTTCTGTATTTCAATAAGAAAAATGGGAAAGGCTGAAGAATGAGACTGAATTTGCTGAGGATTGATTTAGGGATGAGATGGAAGACTTTAAGCCTTTCCTATAAGGAAAAGCAGCAATAAGGTAAACGCTTTGTGATTTTAAATAACACTGGGAAAATAATGGTTAGCTTTGCAATAATGCCCATGAATTGCATAGCAAAGAAATGTTTAATGTATGTATCACATATTATTCCTTTCTAATATGAAATTAAAAGATTCAGCCAGTTGTTTTTCTTCTTCTTCTTTTTTCTCTTAACTAGAGAAGAGATGTCTCCCAAAGTAAAAAATCCTCCTTAGTCATGTCTTGGATATAATCTTGGCTGCAAAAGATGGATCATTCGCTGTGTATGGAAGGGAAAGTTTGACCAACGTACTAGCTACCCTGCATTTAAGGACATCTTAGGCTTACTGTGTTAGTTTTCTATTCATATAACAAATACCTGAGGCAATCAACCTATCAAGAGAAACAAACTTTGTTGGAGCATAACTTGGCTCACAATCTTCTTGTTTTGGACACTGTGGTCAGGTATATATATGGTAAGAGTGCAAAGTCACTCACCTCATAGCAGGACACAAAAGAGAAAAGATAAAAAGACTGGAATCTCAGAATCTCCTTAAAGGGCACTGTCTACAATGACCAAAAGATCTCTCATTAGACTCTACCTTTGTAGATTCAGCTACTTCTATAGTAAGTTCTACCCAAGGAGGAGGGGAGCGTGGTGTGGGGGGGGCTCTTTTCTCCAATTAACTTCACAAAATTCCAGAGATGGAGCTCTGACTCAAGTAGTAGAGCAAAAGGAGCCCAGAGACAGTGCCCAAGCCCTAAATTCAAACCCCAGGACCGGGGTGGGGGGGGAGGGGGAATCAGACAAATATTGGTGCCTGAGTTCCCAAGATTCTTTTTAATATATAAATCTGAAAAATCTCCTAAATCAAGGATCAGTAAAGTCTGTCCTGCAGGCCAAATCTGGCTGCTACTTGGTTTTTAAATAACTAGTACACATCTAGGATAATCTTATCACACAAGTAGAAAAGGTCAAAAGTTATGCACATATGACCATATAAGATGATGCTAAATGAAATGAACCTCAAGACAGAGACACAAGAGGTTTTATTTTTGTTGCTGTTGTTTTTAATGTACTTATAATGAACACTTTTTCTTACATTTTAAAATTGTTTTTAAAAATCAAAAGAGAGATAAGTATTTTTTGCAACATATGAAATTCAGTGTCCCTAAGTAAACACAACCATGTTGGAGCAGAGCTAGATTATTTGTTTATATATAGTCAATGGTTGCTTTTGCTCTATAAGAATTAAAAAGGCTTTGTATTGGATTTGTGGCTCACAAAGACAAAAACATTTCCTATTTGAACCTAAACTGAAAGTATTTCTTGATTCTGACTCTAGAGCTTCTTCAACGACTGAGCTCAGCACACAGAAGGGAATGAATAGGAAATGCACACCTCACCTAAAGCTTAGAGAAGTTCATGATTGGGCAGAGGTATCTGGCCACGTGCTATGTACCAAAGATTCAAATACAGAACTTCTCTGACCTCAAAGATCAAAACATTAACCTGACTTCTTCACCAGTCATCTCCTGAACTCCATCACCAGCTCAGTCACAAGAGATGCCATCTTTGTGTCAGGCAAATGTGTCCCACCACATTATTTTAATCTAATATTCACTTAGCTCTAGACATACTCTAATAATAAGTTTTAGAAAACAATGAGAAACATCAAGTATGAAATATAAAAATCCCAGGATAGCTCTGTGCATAAATGACTATGTGCCAGACAGTTAATAAATCTCTAGGACAATAGCATTGTTCTTGATAATGTTTTCTATTTCAAAATGATTAATTTTTAACAGTACTCTGTATCCCTTGTGTATCATGTTTCAGGTCCCAGGGGCTAAGCAAACCAATCTCCATGTTACCATGAAACAGAAATAAAATATTATAGGATTTTCTGATGACTCTGAGTTGGTGAATGGCTCCTAGGAGACAGCAAAGTTAATTAAAATGAGCATAGGATTGCTCTACTCTATTCTAGCACAATTATATTCCCCTTTCTCCCCCACCCCCAGTTAAAGACTTTACAATGGAGGTCAGAGAGAGAAAATCGATTTTTTTCTTTACCATTGGTCCTGAATGAATGGGTTTAGCTCTTTTCAATATTTACATCGATCAAACCTAAAACTTGTTGGCTTGGATTTCCTTGATGATGTTCACCCATTGCATCATGGGATAATTATAAAGAAATGATCAGGAAATATTTGTAATCATAACTGCTACCAGTAGCAGCTACCTTATCCTTAAACTGACATGAAAAAATGTGAGCAGATCAATCAATGTGAAAAAGTAGTAAAGACACAAGCTGATTTTGATATACAAGATCGGATACATGAGCAGGATTTTTTAAAATTGGAAATACTTAAGTGTTTATTTGAAATAGTTAAAATAGACCTTGGCTGTCTTTCCAATATTTATAATTGTTTCCTCTTGAGTGTGCCACATTCTCAATAAGTCAAAGCAGTCTTTCTACTAGACTGGGTAGTTTATTCTAAGGTCCAAAGAAAAAAGAAATTAATATGCTCCCTGATATCTTCTGTAAGGTACAGAAAATGGCGTTTCCTCATTCTACTGGTGTAGAAAGGGAAGAACAAGTGGGCTTCAAAGGGCCAAGGCTCTCTCTAGGTGAAGAGGAAAGACTATGTATGGTCCACTGGAACTTGGTAGATCCCAAAATTCATAAATGAAAAGAACTTACCCTGAACACTTAGCCATTTACATGTGATCTCATTTACTACTCACAGTGAACAGCTACTCTTTTATAGATGGGAGAGGTGAGGCTTTGAGAAGCTTAGTAACATTTCCAACTAAACAGGCTTGACAGTGGCTGACCACTGATTTGCATGTGATATTGCACCAATCAGGTGTCACTTTGTTTGAAACATCTGGTTTTTCTACAAATCATGTCAGAAGAGAACCTCATGATGATTTTATACCCTCCACAACTACCGCATCAGAAAGTTCATGTGCACACACTACATCCAGTGAATTTAGATCCAAGTTTCAGAACAGTGGGCCTGAAGTGATTAGAACGATGTGTTTGAGTGACATATATCATTAGCATAGGGTTTGACTTCTCGTAAGTTACACCTGCTATCTTTCTTGAGCAGTGTCTCCAAGGTTCATTCTTCCCAACATATTGACCTTTTGATATTCCAAAAAATGGAAATTGGGATCATCTGGAAATACATTGACAACTCCTTTACAATGGATAACATGGGAAGTGGCTGCAACCCAGATGTCCTCACAAATGTCCTGAGAGGCATTCTGAATGGACCATCCTACACTACATTATCACCCCTCCACTGATTTGTCTTCACAAAATGGACTATGTCCATGGTTTGGCCTTCACCATATGTTTCAGCCTTGAAGTATGGGAGAAATTGACTTTCAAAAAAATTACATTATCCCAAAAACAAAGCCCAGGAGCTACCAGAGAGAAAGGGAGGGGGAAGGAGAGTTGGAAATTGAGGCTATTAGATACAATAAGGTAGATTTTGTTCTGATAACAAAGGATCCCCAATCCCCAAACCTCAACAACAAGTATTCATTCATTTCTTGCTAACCTGTATGCCTGTCTGGAGTTTTGTTCTCAATCTTTATTGTACTTACTCCAAGATTTAAGCTGACAGCTCAGACAGTTTCTGGATCACTAATAGATAAATGAAGAGGGGGGATGGAAATAATATGAAGAAGTAAGCATGTACTCTTTTTCTAAAGATTCTTCTCATTGAGTTGATCTTAGATCATGGACTGATAGTGTCCCATGACCACATGAAACTGCAAAGAGCATAAGGAACAATAATGTGACCTGAAAGAGGTATGTTAGAATATTTGTCAGCAACCTTCATATACACAGCAGGATATTATGAACAAACAACTATCCTTTCTCTGTCTGTTTCTGTCTGTCTGCTTCTCTCTCTCTCTCTCTCTCTCTCTCTCTCTCTCTCTCTCTCTCTCTGTCACTCTCTCCTGAGTTAGGGAAACAAAGATGCTCTGAGTTCAAACACTACCTAGAGATGTTCAGAGAATTATAGGCAGGAGGGGGAAGTGTTGTCAAGTGTTCAGTGAATTCCTACCCTGTGCATTGATATTTCCATCGCAGAATAATAGTGCATAACAAAGTTTACACCAGGAGGACCAACGAGAATGGAAATACAATATAGAGTTAGGATTAGGTCATAAAAGGTCTTTATTTTTGTTTGTATGGCTCAGAGATAAATTCCAGAATATCTGAATGCTATGCCTTTCAACACAAAACATTCCACTTACTTCAGAGCTAATGGGAGAGATATAATCAGAAGAAAGCAGGGGCCAATTTTGAATTTTAACTTGAAACCTCCACTGATACAAAAAGATTAAGAAGTTTATTTGGATGTTATCAGGGTACCTTGTCATAGATCTTCTATTTTTTCCCCTAATTCTAACAACAATAACCAAAAACAAAACCAAACAACCACAAGATAAAATTTAAAACCTTTTGTGAATCCCTGGGCAACAAAAGTTAAGCCCTGTAATTCTGATTTTTAAAAAAATCAATCTTGAGAGGCCCTGTAAGAGGATAAATAACAGTAAGTGGGAAATAGAATTGCCTTGTAAAAAAGAAAAGTTTGGAGATGCTGCCCAGAAAAGAATTCTAGAGGCCTGTGTTTGATGAGTGAAGCTGAATATGAGAATTCATGACTGGATTCAGGCGCCCTTCACAAAATAAGCACTGACACCACACAAAAAATGTTTGTGTTTCTTCCACTGAAGGCGAATGAGAATTTTAATGACTCTGGGTACACTATCACTAGAAATATGTCATCCCATTTTGTGAAGTAGAAATAAAATGACCAGAGAATGTTCTCGTGTGTGCATGTCACATCCCAGATCTTAAGTAGCTTGATTGTCTAAACTAAGATTCTTCTTTAGCTAATTAAATGTAATGGCTTCTCCTCATGTAGGAAAAATACTTGCTCAGACTTAAGTGCTTTAAACACATATTTCTTCCTTCATTCCGTATGTGTTACATTTCAGCCATGCATAGCCACTCTTGTGGGAGACAGGAAGGGGTCAAAGCATCCATCTTTCCTTCCTTCCTTCCTTCTTTGCTTCCTTCCTATTTTCTTTCCTTCTATCTCTCCTACCTTCCTTCTTTCCATTAATCCATCTTTCCTGCTTTATTCCTTCTTTCCTTCCTTCCTGTTCTTCCTTTGTTTCTTCCTTTCCTTCTTTGCTCCTTTCCTTTCCTCATTTCCTTGAAGCCAGGGCATTACATTCCTGCTTGGCTTCTATATTCAAGGCTGGTGCTCTTACCACTTGAGCTACACCTCTACTTCTGGCCTTTTGCTGGTTAGTTGGAGACAGTCTGAGATTTGTTTGCCTCCAACCATGATCTTCAGATCTCAGCCTGCTGAGATTACAGCTAAGATTACAGGCAGGAGCCACTAACATCTGGCTAAGAACTTCTTTCTTTTGAAAACAAAGATCCTAAAGCTCTGGTTTGTGCTTATGCCCCATGCACTAGGACTGGGTCCAACATGCGACTGTGATTGATGCATGGTTTTCAGGTTGGCATGCATGAAGATGCTTAAGTCAGTAGTCAAGACCAAAAAAGAATACTGCAATCACAGAAAATCTTGAGACTGAGAAAGATGTAAAAACATGCAAAAAGAAGCACAAAGGCAAACCAATGATTATAAATACTAACCATAATACTGGAGTAGAAACTTGTATTATAGTATCTCATTTAAGTCTACACAAGAATAACAAGGCAATAGAGAAAGAGGTAAGAATTATCTTTTCCAAGGTTTCTCAGCCTAGCTACTTGTTTGTTTTGTTTGTTTGGTTTTGGTTTTGGTTTTGGTTTGTGGTGCTGGTCCTGGGGCTTGATCTCAGGGCCTAAGGGCTGTCCCTGAGCTTATTCACTCAAGGGTAGCATTTTGCCATTTGGACCACAGTGCCATTTAGGGCTTTTCTGGTGCTTAGTTGTTTCACAGGCTTTCTTGTCTGGATTGACTTCAAATCTTAATCCTCCTATTTCAGCCTCCTGAGTAGCTAGGATTACAGGCATGAGCTACCAGTGCCCAGCCAGAGTTTGTGCTTTTTTCACAATCTATTTGGCAGTGTTGGTATTTAAACTCAGGGCTCATACTCTCAAGATAAGCATTCAACCACAGGAGCCCAGCCCCAGTCCTGTTTATACTATTTATCACATAAAGCAACTGAAGCAAATTAGCATAAGCACATATATTCCCGTTTTCTAGCTCTAGGACTGAACTCAATTGAATGGAGAGACATTACTTAAGCCCTCAGAACATAAACCAGGTGCCCATTTAGAGAACATTTGTATCCATTTGGCTAAAAAGGAAATAAATCACTTCCTTCTGGAAACACATTTGATTATCTAGAAGCATAGAAGATGAACAAAAGTTGCATTCATATATTAGACAGATTCCAAGCAACCCTAAGGATGTAAGTTGTTATATCACGGAGAGGCCAAGAATCTTATTTATCTTAATAAAGCACGGAGTTGAAAAGGGATAAATGACTATAGAACAAATGAATATGTAAATAAATGAACCGTAAACACTTTAGGGTTTAACTAATTTTTCTTCTTAAATCATTTAACTTACCAAGCAAGTTTTTTTTAATGTTCTTGGTGGAAGAGTTAGAAAGACTTTCAATTCAGCAGAATTAATAACAATTTTACAATTCCTAAAACAATGTCAATTATATCTAAGAATGCATAATGGATATACCAAGCTACTCATTTCCCAAGCCTTGCATAGGGGTAGGGTCCTGGTGCACTCAAACAATAATGATTCATTAATAGGATTCAATAAACCCAATGCTTCTAATTGGAATCCTCTTTCCTCCACATCCTCAATCATTCTTACATATTGGCTCTATTTCTTGTGCTCATCCAGAAACAAAAGAAGACAACAACAAATCCCACAGATATCAAGGGATAATTTTAGGAGTTTATTGGTCTGTGGGTATGAATTTGGTCAAGTGCTCCAATTAACTAAGATAAAATAGAGAAAACTCAGTAGAATCTGAACTTCAAATAAGTAATGAATCATCTTGGATAAGTATACATCATGCATTTTATGTGTTTTTAATGTTCTAGCTGTGAACACTGCCACCCAACCTTAGGGACTGTCCTGGGACAATACTATATACCAAACACATGGGACCTCCTGGAATTCTCTTAGTACCTGAGATTCTGGTATGCTGAGCATCTTATCAGTTTACTCATTTGGAAAGAGAGTATAAGCAGAAGACTACTTGACTACTAGTGGAGTGCCAAAGGCTCTTTCTTCTCCAAAACTGTAGACTCTGGTAGGCTGTATACTTTATATTAAAATGAGATATGATGTCAGTGTTTAGAAAACGTCCTGAAGGAATAAAGACAAATTACCAACCACTTACTTATCTTTATCTCAAAGGAAATGAGATGATGAGGGGTTTTTCTTTCTTTATTGCTGTCTTTTGTTTTCTTTCCTTTTTATTTCATTTGTTTGTCTATATGTCTTTGGGAGTATAAGGGGGAGAACAAAAATAGAGGGCACAAGAGTCAACAAATGCAGCACTGGTACTCATTGGAAAACATGTTGAAAATTTGTGGGTGGGATGGGAGGGAAAAACTGGGAGAGAGAGAGAGAGAAGGGGGTGACATTGTCAAAAAGGAAATGTACTCTTTGTCTGACTTATATAATCATAATCCTTCTGTTTAATAAAGACTTTTTTAATAATAAGCAAAGAGAATGAGAAAACAAAAGAAGAGAAACAGCAAATTAGACAAGAGGTAAAGTCAGGGCAGTGCTGTCTTTAGGAGCGCTCCACCCAGAAAAGAGAATGCCTCAGGACTTGCGTGATTCAGGTCGGTTCCTATTGGCCAAAGCTGGGTTCTTCTTATACATATCCACTAGCTCCACCCACAGGGGTCCAGATTAGGTACTGGCCTCTCTGCTGGGTTAAAAAAAGCATTTTAAGCTATTTATAAGAAGATCACAGATAGGTAAACAGTTGGCTTATTTCTGTGCATTGATATTTTCAAAGAAGGATAAAGACAGCATAATTTCTCTCTGTGGCAGGGAAATCTGGAGAAAAATTTTTGAACACAAGTTTTCAGGAGTAATTTTGGAAGCTTGTCATGAAGCATAGAATGTGTGCACATGTGTGTGTATGTGTGTACACGTGTGTTGTGTACATGTGTGTGGCTTGTGTGCATTGTGTGCATGTATCTGTGTGTGTGCACGTGTATACATGTGTGTATTGTGTGAGTGTGAGGAGTTGTAATTGTTGTTGGTCTTTTGGAAGTGCCACACACATAAACATGGATGGTCAGTGAATTAAGTGGAATCTCTTTCCAAAAGCTCCATTTGTAAATGAATGGTAGCTCCATGGAGTCATGTAGATAAGTCTGCATCAAAAGACTCCATGAGCACTGTAAATAAAATGCTGCAGAAGGCAGTCAGGTTTAACTCCCATGGCCTGGAAGACTAAGGAGCTCAACCACATTATCTACATTAATCTTGTGCATTTGCAGAATCCCAATTTCACCTAATCTTATAAATCGTCCCGTGTGTCCTCCATGAAACCTTCAACCCTACTCACAACTCGGAGCCACCATAGCTCAGGAGATATACAAAATTTCAGTTCTCAAACAGGATTTCTCACTCTCGACACTATTACCATTTTGAATCAAGTAATGTGTGCTCAGGGGATTGGCTTATGGCTGTCTGAGGCTAAGCAATACCCACAGCTTCTAGTCCCTGGGTGTAGTAGTACTCACTCTCCCTCATGATAAAAGCCAGAACAGTCTCTAGAATTTTCTATAGTGCTTAGAGAAAAGGAAAGGCAGGATCTGACTTCTAGTGAGAACCTTTGTTCTAAGCAATGCATTCAAACAAGCAGGGCGGCAGGTGAGTCGGAGTAAGTTCCGGCACCCTGTGATATGAACAGGTTACTATTATTAACAATAGCATAGCACTGTTTCAAAAAAGTTTATCTCACCACCAAAAGGATAAGTATATGATGTATAAGTATATGATATGCTAAATTCCCCACTTGATTATTTCTCAATGCATATATGTATAGCTACCATACACTTCAGTCTATAACTATGTCCATTATATATCAATTTAAAACTAAATAAAACAGTGATCCTGCATGACCAATTTAATCCATGAAAAGAAGGAATTAAAATACCTAGACAGGTATTAAAATCTGGTCAAATAAGTAAGTAAATAAATAAAGCCCACCACTAAGTACATAAAAGGTGTCCATATTTCTTTCCTCTATCCTGTGTCACTGCCACAGTGCTAAAGACAATGTCATACAAATTGTATAGTCTACTCAAGCACCCAAGATGAAAACTGTAATTTTTCTGCCTATAGCTTGGTGTTTTATTTAAATATTGCCTTGCTGAATGCTTAATCCCACATTGGTCTGCAATTCTCAGAAATTGTGGTAAGTTTACAAGTTATCACTATGGCTGTATTGGCTTGCCTGTGCCCTGGAGGCCTCATCCCTGTCTGCTTCGGTCTCTTCTACACTTCCCACCACAGAAGGATTCTGTAAATACAGATGTTTATCACACTGACAATTTCTCTGCCTGAAATCCACACCTTCTAAAGGGACTAAGAGCTTCTTGAAAACAGACCCACTGCATTTCCCTTTTTAAAATGATCACAAAGCATAGGACTGGTACAGCACTGTTCATATTCTTTTTGGTAGTACTTGGGCTTGAACTCAGCGCTACGCTTACTGGACAAACATTCTACTGCTTGAGTCAGGCTTGCAGCCCATGCATCATTTGGTTTTTGCAAATTAATAAAAAAGCCAATTTTATCTAAGAAAAACTGTTGGATACCTTCTCCCAGGATGTAAATTATGTCTTCTTCTTCCACATCAAGGGTGAATAGCCAGGAACACAAAACAGAAATAGGACATTTTAGCTAGAAACAGAGAAATTGTTTTTTTAAATTTCTTTGCAGTCCTTACTTATAATCTAAGTTAGGCATAGAATTGATTCATAGAATATAAATATTTCCCAGAAATTCTAAAACTCAAACAATTTGTTAGAAAATAAAAGTAAGCTCCGTGCACGCACAATTACTGACCTGATTACTTTTAGGCCTTCCGCTATATTATGAGTCAGAGATTAAAAGGGAAAGGAGAAGCTCTGAGAACTTGCATGCTTTATAACTCTGTTGGAATCAGAGAACGTGCCTATGATGATGAAGCAAAGAAAGGAGAATGGAGCTGGGCCAAGTAACTCACATCCTAGCTACTCAAAAGGCTGAGAGCTGAGGATCATGGTTCAAAGTCAGCCTGGGCAAGAAAGTCTCTGAGACTCTTGTATATCCAATTAGTGAGCTATGGCTCAAGAGATAGAGGACCAGTCTTGAGTAGAAAAGCTAAGGAACAGCACCTGAACCCTGAGTTCAAGCCCCCATAGCGCCCCCCGCCTCCTCCACAAAAGTAGAATCATACAAAACTGACTAAATAATGAAATGGGATCTCCTTTCAGGTAAAATTCTGTATTTGTCTAGCCAAGGCTAGTAGCCCTATCAGCTGTGGTCCTCTCTGGCTTTCTAAGTGTGAGAATTCTGAGAAGACCTGAGAAGCGCCTCCAAGCAAACCGCAGAAGAAGCTGGCTATACAAGTGTTTTCATTTGAAGAGTACATTCAGATGCAGACTCCTCTTTTCATGCCACATAAACAATATTTTGATGTGAGAGAATGAATGAGATAATCTTCCTGTTAGAGCCAAGAAAATAATCTATATAAAGTCCAGTGTCGAGGAAAGCAGGAATCGTGAAGCACGGGGGTGCCAAATGTAGGCATGTTTCATCATCACCCAAAATGCATCCAAAGATACACAACAAGAGTCACGTAGACTAGAATAAAGGGGTGCAGCAGAACATCAGAGCGAGCTGGGTCCTATCTGCATACACTTCCCATTTGGTAGGCAGTCAGGAAATGAAGCCTATTTTTTAGCTAAGTGTTTGGCTTAATAATATAGAATACTAGGATATAATCGTGTGTGTGTGTGTGTGTGTGTGTGTGTGTGTGGGTGTGTGGGTGGGTGTGGGTGTGGGTGTGTGGGTGTGCTAGTCCTAGGGCTTGAACTCAGGATCTGGGCACTGTCCCTCAGCTGTTTTGCTCAAGGCTAGCTCTCTACCACTTGAGCCACAGCCCCACTTTCAGGTTTTTGATGGTTATTTGGAAATAGATTCTCATGGCCTTTCTTGCCCTGGCTAGCTTTGATCTTAGATCTTTAGATTCCAGGCTCTTCAGTAGCTGGGATTTTAGGTAGAAGCCACCACCAACTGGCAATTGGATTCTTTTTATCTCAGGTTAGCACACATTTTCTATGAACAGTAGATAGTAGATTTGTGTGGTCTATTACAGCCAATCAACTGTACCCTTGCAATAAGGACACAGCCTCAAGGAACACTTGAACAAATAGGAGTGGCTGTGTTCCAATAAAGCTTTATTTATGAAAGCAAGACAGGGACCAGCTTTAATATGAGGACCTGTTTACTGTCCATTGCTCTAATGTAGGGAGTAACATGAGCTGGTGGCTTATGACTCTAATCCTAGCTTCTCAGGAGCCTGAGATCTGAGGATTGTATCCAAAATCAGCTTGGACAGGAAGTTCAGTGAGTCTTGTCTCCAATAAACCAGAAAAGAAAAAGAAAAAAGAAATGGAGGCAGGATCTAAGTGGTAAAAAGCCACACCTGAGCAGAAAAAGCCAAGCAAGATCATCAAGGCCCTCAGTTTAAGGTCCAGTATCAGTACAATAAATAATCACATATTTCTTATCAAGGATAATAAACAGTATACAGCTTGTGATTCCCTTACTAATTTCTCAGTAGACACATGCTTGCATTTTGTCTCACAGTCATTAATTTAAAATGGAGCCTTCAGAGACTCTGAACCAGCAAAGTAAACTGTAAACTGTAAAGTGCCTGTCAGTCAGCTATCTGATCTGTGTCCATCCACGTGTATTAACTCAGTAAAGGAACAGAAATGTAATTTTCCAGAACACAAAACCCTGCTGTTGTGCATATTTCTAATGAGAAAAAGTTAATTATTTTATTATCTTCACATAAAAGTCTCCGAATTAAATATTCCCAGGGTTGTAAACTATTTTCCTGCAAGATTCATTACAAGCATAAAACCAGTCATTTCACTTTTACAAACAATAGTTTTTAGTCCTTGGGGTTCAAAGACTTAATTTTTTCAGAGCCTTAATCTTCTTACATAAAAGAAGTAGGTCCAACTACATTGTTCTCATCCAGAAGAAAGTTCAGTATCGGCACATCCTGATGGTAGAATGATCTAGATCTAGAAAGTATGAAAGGAGCTGTAATAGACTTTAGGAATATGTTCATACATCTAACCCTAATCTCATTACTATGAACTCAACTATTCTTATACCAAGTATATATGTGCATGATGTGTGTGTGTGTGTGTGTGTGTGTGTGTGTAGGTACATATATGCCCCTTGCTTTATGGGTTGTTTTGTTTGTTGTGGTTAGTCTTGAAGCTTGAACTCAGAGCCTGATCAATGTCCCTAGTGCTCCACCACTTTGAGCCACAGGTCCACTTCTGGTTTTCTGGTGTATGTTCCTTCCCCAGGCTGGCTTCAAACCTTGATCCTCAGATTTCAGTCTCCTGATTAGCTAAGATTACAGGTGTGAGCCCCCAGTACCCAGCTGCTTTACAGTTTTTATTATTGACCAGATCTTAGTTCTTAGGTCTTCCAAACTAAGTAATCTGTTTATAATTTTGTTTCCAATTTTATGTTTTTAGATCTGCCAAATTTTTGCCTGACAACAGGATTTGGAGATTTTTCTCTATTTTTTTTAATCCTGTGGAGTTCAATTTCAGGTAAGTCTGATAAACGTACAATACATGCATATATGGACAAGTCAAAAGAAAATCTGTAATAACAACAATAAAAGTGTTGAAAAATTCCAGGACATACATGAAAAAGTCAAATATATTCAAAACTGGTTTCTGTATTTTCAAATCTATTCTGAATGTGTAAAATCCAATGATAGTTTCCCTTTCTCCTGTGATTGAGAAAAAACAAAACAAAATAAATATCCTTTTAAACAATCATTTGTAATTATTTAAATGATTATTAGGTGAAAAGTTCATTCCTATTTATGGATGGAGATAGTAAGCCAATTCTAATGTTCATTATATGGTTCTGGAAAGATGTAATCATATCCCTAAGTGCTCAAATACTTTCTTTTTATTCTCTCATTATTGTTTTACTCATGCTCTAGTTTTTCCCCTTCATCCCTCACAATATTCAGTGTCAATCCATGACTAAACATTGCCAGAGTTCCCTACTCATGTTTGGAATTTCAAGTCTCTGTTTGGTCTTCTGTTCCCCAAAATAGATGAATTCTCTTGGAATGTTTGTGCCAGAGAGCAGAACAGTGAAGGCTAACTTGGTACAAATGCCCTGTCATAACAAGCAGGACGTCATTCAAAGACAGGATGTGTTCTCACAGACTTGGTTTCTCTCCTGAGTTTACAAGTGTTGAAAGAATGAGAATCCAGTAGCAATTCTCTTACCTTATTGTACAGATAATCTTATAACAACTCTGGGGCTTTCATATCTCCAAATAAATTCATAGGAAGTCAGGTGCTGATGGTTCACACTTGTAACCCCAGCTACTGAGTAAGCTGAGATCTAAGGACTGAAGTTCAAAGCCAGCCAGGGAAGCAAAGTCCATGAGAAGGCAGAAGTAGAGCTATGGTTCAAGTGATAGAGCACCAGCTTTGACAGAAAACGCCAAGTGAGAACAAGAGGCCCTGAGTTCAAGTCCCAGTACTGGCACAAAAACATAAAATAAATAAACTCACATTGAAATTCTCCAATATGAATTTCTTCACATCAGGATCCCAGTGTGTGCGTGTAAAAAGCAATGAGAGACTACAGGAAGGAAGAAATCGCTCATGTGGCTGATCTAATGACAGCTCTCATGCCAAGTGACCACTCACACATTTTCTTACTAGTTGCACAAATAGCTATCTGGAGAAACTGTTAGATTGAATTGGAAAGGAAGGATGGGATGTCTTTTATGTGCTTATTGCCATAAATGAGTGAGTGAGAATAAGAAATTTAATAAAAGGAAGACATCAAAATAGCTTCCTTTTAAAGTTATCTCAATGTAAAAATTGTCTTTTTTTTTTACTTCCAAGTCTTTGAATTTAGTTGTTTTCCTAAGAAATAAAATGCGATGATGATGATGATTGTTAGAAAAGTATTCAAACTCAAAAAAGGGGTGAAACTGGGTGCCAATGGCTCACACCAATATTCCTAGCTCCTAGGGAGACTGAGATCTGAGGACCATGGTTCAAAGTCAGCCTGAATAAGAAAATCCATAAGACTGTTAGCTCCAGTGAGTCAGCAACAAACCTGAAATGGAGGGATGGTTCAAGTGGTAGAGTTCTAGTCTTGAGTGAAAAAAGCCAAGTGTGAGTGCCCGGCCACTGCTGTCACAGAAACATGAGATTATGCTGCTGCGGTAACAAGTTTGAGAGCTCTGAAATTTGCGTAGTTGAACATGAAAAAAATTCCTTCCTTTTTCTAAACAGCTATGTCCAATGAAACAAACAAAAAGAAGAATGAATGGGTAGGCACCAGGAAAGACTTGAGAACAATAATAATTTATATCCAGATTTAACTAGACTCAAGATCAAAGGTTCATATATTTCCTAAATGAGAAAAAATAGAATTCTGAAAATCAAGCCTCAATTTTTTCTCAAAGGGAATATTCTATTGTTATATGAAGATTAACTGGTGGTGGTTAAGAAAGTAGTCTAGCTCGTGAAGCATAGCATGTAAAAATATTTAAAAGAATAACAAGCTTCTTAAAAGTCAATAGGGGGAAAAGCCCTAAGAGGAACTTGGTTTGCAGTTTTCTCAAACTCAAAGGCCTTATCAGGATTCATAAGACAATGTGAGTTCTTAGTCTGCAAAGCTCAAGTTCACATGCCACAGCCCAGGGAGCTAGGCAGTGTTTGAAGCTGCTGCCTGCTCCTGACAAACACAGTCTGTACTTTAGCTGTAGAGAAGGGAAGGGAAGGGAAGGGAAGGGAAGGGAAGGGAAGGGATCATGAGAGCAAGAGAGTCGCCTTTAAATGTTCAGGAAATGGAAGACACATTTGCTCAACCATGATGAATTCCTTCTATAAACACCTGCTGGCAAGAAAACTTAATGTTTGGCTAGACAGTCCCCAAAGAAGATCTTCTTCTAAGGCTCAGTCAAGAAGACACCCTCAGAACAAACTGCTGGGTGGCAGAAATAACAGACAACTCTAGTGCGATTTGCATCAAGCCTCAGAAAGATTCTCTCTCTGTAGCAGAGAGGAGAGTATGGAACAACACTGCATGTCCTAGCTTCAAACAGTCACAAAGTCAGGGAACACACTGCTATTTCAGAAATCACCTTCATCATCAAAACAATCAAACTAGCTCCTCATCCAAGTTAGCATCACAGAGAAAGGTATTAAGGCTGATCATTTGGAATTTGGGCAATCATTGAAATTTTTCCACCAAACTGTTTTTCTTCTGAAAAAATGTAATCAAGTAACATTTGAAAGCCCAGAGAGCAAAGTCAGTAGTAACCTAATACCCTAAACAGGCCCTGGAGTGAGGGGCTGAGCATGAAGAAAAATACAAGTGTTGAGATGATTCCAAAAAAATATAAAACATGGCTCCAATTGCATCAGAAGGGATTTGCATGCAATGCAGCAGAGGGAAAAATACATGTAGGAAAAATATACTTGGAAAAATGAATGATCATATTTGTGTCATCTGTGACTGCATCAGGTTCTGTATGGGGCCCTTGCTAGATATTATCATCTTCAAATCCTGGGTGGGTAACGTTTACTAATATAGAAAATCCACTCAGAGTTGTCTAACTAATCAATGTACTTAGGAAGATGAAGGTAATTGGGTGGAGTTCTGTGGAATAAGGTTCTGTGAGTATCTTCATCTCATAGGGCCTCTTTGGGGTTTATAACAGTTATAGTATTTTCTAGCATTTGTAGAGATCAGGGCATGCTGCCAATTAGACATGGTAGGTTCAAATCCCATCTCTACCAGCTGTCCGTTCTAGAGCAAATTGTGTGCTACCATTATATAACCCATAGTGTTTTGGGAAAATTAACTAAATGAATAGATTGAATCCTCAGCACTGAGACTAGCACATTAAAAAATCAATCAAAATAAGGCTAGATATGAATTTATTCTATTTTTCTTATACTCTAACCCCGATATTTTAGTTTTTTAAAAAAATGTATTACTTTAAGTAGTTGTACAAAGGAGTTGCCATTTAGCAAAGCAGTTTACGAATGTGATAATATTTTGATCAATATCACCTTATCCATCCCTCCCCTTCCCACCACCTTCCTTCACTCTTGTTAATTCTGTAGGCTAAACAATTGGATTCTTGAATGCTCTCCTGCCTCTTCTCTTCGCTTGCCTGTACCTTTCCCCTGGAAACCCCAACACTTTGACTTGTGTCTAGCACAGCATATCAAAATCAATATAGATTTGCTAACTGATTGGGTGAATGTATTCTTTCCTGAAATTGTTTTTTAATTTTTTTAGCTCTGTAAAGGTTTACCTGCTACTAGTAGTTCTCCATGCCAGAAGTATACAGAAAGCCTGGAAGAGTTAAGCATTGCCTAGAATTGACATGGGTTGTGGGAGGAGTTGCTGGCACGGGGAGAGAATGAGGATGAAAGAAGATGTGAAGACAGAGGCTTTGCTGTGGAATCCAGCCTGCACTGCTCCCCTGACAATGTGTCCTCTTTCAGAGAACCCAAATTCCATTAACTCGAGGTCAGCCGCTCCCATTGTGCCTCTTCTATGTCTCCCCTCCCTAGACATTTATTTCCTGGACACTGCAAGAATGAATTGAGCAAACAAAGGAGAAATAGAGTTGTCACTGCCCTCACTGAGCCCAAGGGAGCATGGCCTACAGAGCCAGAACCATTATTCTGCTCACTCACAGAAACCCTGAATGAAAGAGTAGAATATGAACATGAGATATACCCATGCCCACATCCAATAATTCTGCCTAGACTGACAAAAATTGAGAGCTTTTGTTTGTTCAACTTGATGGATGAGATGATTTTAGAATACATCTTTTTATTAGTTTACTTTTATTTGTTATTTTTATTTTATTCTATTTTATTTTTATGTTGTGCCAGATATTGGGCCTTGAACCCGGGAGTTTGTATTCTTGCTTGGCTTTGTCTAGACAAGTTGGTACCACAACTCTACTTCTGGCTTTTTAGTGGCTTGCTGGAGATAAGAGTCTCTTGGATTTATTTGCCTGGGCTGGCTTCGATCGGCAATCCTCACATCTCAGCCTCCTGAGTAGGTAGGATTATAAGCCTGAGTCTGTAAACAGCTCCTGGACACACTCAATCTTTTTTTGTAACATCATCAAACCCTTTTAATGGATACTACTTCTATGGCTGGTATTTGTATTTCACACACTGTCCACATTTAAGCTTCATGTAGGTTCCTGAGGTATTATGGCCTCAGCTATAGATGAGGAGAGTTAGTTCCAGATAGACAAAGCCAATCATCCAACTGAGCAAATGTAGTTTTATCAGCTTAGTCTAGCTTTGGAGTCCAGACATCCTAATCTGATAATAAAGAGCCATCTTACTGTTGAAAATAAGCAAATCTCTGGAGGATTTGATCATCTTTCTTGTATAAAGACATTTTTTTGGCTGGGGGGGGAGGTGGGAAGAGTCACAAGTGAGAACTCAGGGCCTATCCAGGCTAGGTGAGTGTTCTATTACTGACTTACCACTAAAAGGAATCTTAATTCACATTAATATATGCAGTAGACAGATAATGCTCTGTAGTTCATCTCAATCAATTTATATTCTATTTATCAACAAGTGCTTTCCTGAGTGCCTAGTAAACACATTTCTAACTAATTGTGATTCTTTTTTATTTATTTTTTTTATTTTTAGTGCAGGGCATTGGACCAGTGACTCCGTACTTCCTGGGCAAGCAGTCTACCATTGACATGTACCCTCTACAGCCATTTTTGGTTTTCTAATTTTCTTTTTGAGATAGAGCCTTGTTAATTCTGCCAAGATTATCCTATGTCTCTGCCTCCACACTAGCTGGGATTATAGGTTTGTATCACCATACCTGGCTCTGATGTGACTCTTTAAATGAATTTGTCATCAAATGGGCACACAAAAACTTAGCTCCAGCTATGCCTTTTACTTGAATCCAAACTTTATCTTTCACAACATGTTTTCACATCACTGATTTTTTTTTTCTCCTAGGGTAAAGTAAATTGCCCTTGCTTTTCTCTTCTCCAAGTTTAGAAAGATTCAGAATTGCTATGTTTCTACCAAGTCCTAGGGTTATATTTCCAGAATCGCTGTCCGGGACATTGACTGGGACTCCAGCTAGTAGGTGGCGCCTCCTCCGTCAGCCACTTGGTACCCACAGAAGAGTGTAAACTTGGATGTTGGATTGGTGGCTCAGTGCAAGTAAACATTCATCCTAAGAATGTACATTAGCAGACACACACAATAATTAAACCCAAGTTAATTTCTTTGGTTAATACATGCCACAGAATTAAATGAAACCTCAACAGAAAACAGGGCAGATTGTACCTATTAATCCTTCCAGTAAGGAACAATAATTATTCTTATTTCATTTGAATATCATAATGCTCCCTCACACTTTTTCACATAACAAGGGGGGTTTGCTCTGCTTTGATAAACAGAAAATTAAGAGGTACGCGTCCAGACAATGTGTCAGCAGAAATATCCATAGACCAAGTTCCCGAGCAAACTGTTAACATTTGGGGCAGCCAGATTCATTAACTTTGGTGCTGTAATTCACAACAGAATCCAATCATTACAAACAGATATGTGGAATTCACAAGTAGCTTATGAGTGGGGCATACCAGCAAATTGCATATGGGCTAGTTTAAAAATTAATGTTTATCATTCCATGTGATTATTTTTTGATCAATCACAGTTTTCTCTGATTATAAAATAATGTTTATCAAATGCAATGATTTTTCCCAGTAAATCCTTCCCAGATATATGTGCTTAGAACTATGCCAAATGCTGAAGCAATAGTATTAAAACAGCGCCTTTCCTTCAAAATCATATTTACACTGGAAGAGAGTCATCGCTGTATCTATAAGTAATCTCAGATGCAGCATAGCCAGTTCAGGGAACAAAACAGAACTCTGGGAAATTAACATGAGGCTTGTCAGGAATTGGGTTATTAAATCGTGGACAAGTCATTCAACTTCTAAATCTCAGCCTTCATCTGGGAAGACTGATGTAAAGGCCACCCTGTAATCCTAGCGGTTCAGGAGCCTGAAATCTAGAGGATGGTAGCTCTAAACCAGGCCAGACAGAAACCCATATCCAAAATAATCAGCAAAAATTGGGAATGGGGACACGACTCAAGTTGCAGAGCACCAGCCAAGCAAGCTGGCTCTAGGTTTAAAAATAAATCACATAGGTACTGGCAGAAAAGTGGTAATTACCTTCACTACTTGGGTGTTCTCCCTATACCAAGCAATGTTCTAAATATCTAAATATTCTCAATTTTGTTTACTTACAGCAATCCTATTAGATGTGTTATCAATATCTAAGCAATCATATAAGATATCTTACCAATAGTGGTACTTTTTTTTTTATTAAGAGGACTTTAAAGATTCTTTAACTGTTACCCCTTCTGGGTAAGTAACTAATTTAGAGTAGATACTAACACACCACCTCTCACTCTGTATAATCAGCAACTAGAATATTCAAGGAGGAGCTGAAATCCATAAATGGTCTCCCCCCACACCCAGCTACCAAGTGATATTCATGTTTTAAATTGGTCATTCCACTATGACAGAAAATAAATTAAAAAGTAAATAAATGAATAGCATATCAGAGCTCTTAGTAACAAAAATGTTTTCTCTAGAGAGTGCAGTTCTACAGCTTTTATTCAAACATATGCTATTTCTAGGAGAAACATATGTGAACTCCAGCACAGAGCTGTTTATTGGCAACTGATTAATATTCCTTGGCTGTGAGTTTAATGGGAAGTTGAGAGTTCTTATAAATAGAAATTGAAAGATTGTCAACCTCACACTATTCAATTAACAAGTTCTCTTAAGGCACTAGAAAAATCACGTAAGTGGTTTAGGGCTAGAAAACAGTAAATAAAAGGATTCTCCATCATTATGAAATCCTACCAAATATTGTTTCTTTTTCAAGAAATGATTAAATAACATCAACAAACAACAACCAAAACATTGATGCAGAAAAGGAATGCTTTAAACAAATCCTATTGATCTCTGATCAGGCGCTTTACCAGCTGAAGAACCTTGATACAACTAAGCTTCCAGGAAATGTTTAGATCCAGTGTTCCTATGAACCTTATACACAAGTAGAAAATATAGCTACTACACAGTGGAATTGATATGACATTACAGATTATTTGTAAATGCAATGGATCCATTTCTGTCTTGGCAAATGAAAAGTAGTTGACCTTCTGGTGGTATTTTATCCCATCTGCTTCTTTGGCAGACCTTTTTCTTCTACAGTTTGGGTGTTTCTTTAGCTGCTTCTCAATCATCCATGAACTGGCTCCCTCCTCAGTAGCTTCATTCAACATGAGCAGCAATCAACATGGCTGCAAGGGAGAAAATCCTTGTTCCTGGAGCAAACATAATACAAGCAAGATGTATTTCCTATTCTACTGGACAGTAGCAGGTATTCAATCAGGAATTTCCTTTCTTTCTTCTTGTTTATTTTTTTGGAAGACAGAGTCTTGCTACATAACCTTGGCTGGTCTCAAACTCAGTCTTTCTGCCTCAGCCTCCTGCTCTGGAATTGTAATTGTACACTACCATTATGATTGGCTTGGATATCCACATGCAGAAAACTGAAACTAGATCCATATATTTCACCTTGTGCCAGTGTCATTTTAAAATGGATTAAGGACCTCAATATAATGCCACAAACCATGAAAATATTATAGAAAGGGGTAGGGGAAACACTAGGGCTCACAGGCACAGGTTGAAACTTCTTGATTTGTTGTGATTCTGGTTCTGGACATGCAGAATCACAACAAATGAAAGAAAGACTTTATAAATGGAATTGCATCCAACATAAATATTTCTGCATGGCAAAGGACATGGCTAACAAGTTAAAAAGAAAGCTCACAGACTGGAATAAGACTTTTCCCAACCATACATAAAGAAGAGTCCACTATTCAAAACATAGAGCTCAAAACATTAAACTTCCCCCCAAAAAACCCTCAAAAGAAACAACAACCCAATTAATAAAGGAAATAATGACTTAAAGAGAGACTTCTCAGAAGAAGTAAAAATAGCCAATGGACACATGAACAAATGTTCAACATCTCTGGCCATAAATGAGATGCAAATCAAAGCAACACTGAGATTCAACCTCATTCCAGTTAGAATGGCTATTATCAAGAAAATGATATATTTTCTTTTTCTTCTTTTTTCTTTTATTGTCAGTTGTGGGGCCTGAATTCTGGGCCTGGGCGCTGTCCCTCAGCTCTTCATCTCAAGGCTAGTGCTCTACCACTTGAGCCACAGTGCCACTTCTGGCTTTTTCTGCTTATGTGGTACTGAGGAATCAAACCCAGGGCTTCCTGCATGCAAGGCAAGCTCTCTACCAATGAGCTACCTTCCCAGCCTAATATATTTTATTTTGTCCCATATTTCTATGAATACTGGCAGAAAGGAATTATCTCTTTTGTATACCTGTTCTTACATACAAAGGATATGCGTGGTCCCAAGACATACAGACAATTGTGCAGGTATTCAGATATGCTAGCTTTAAAATGTAAGCAAGGCCAAGAACAATACAGGGGAAGGGAGACAAGAAAGAAAATGAAAGCAGAAAGAAACCATATATCAACTATTATGCTAGACCAAATGAACACTGAAGCTAGAGGTACCAGTGAGTCTGTTTATTATATAATGCAATAATTTCCCTTCCTTGTTATGTTAGTTTTAACTAGCTGTTCAGTTGTATGCAGCATGAGCCTCCTCAGAGATATTCCTTAGTACAAAACTACAGTAGAAAGGTTTCTAAACCCTTTTAAGCATGATCATCTTTCTTTCACAGTTCTCATGCTCTTGAATATTCCTTCTCTCATCCAATGGGTCAATTAAAACATCCAAACCATACAATGACCCAAACTGTGTCATAGTCTAAGATTAATGGAGTTAACCATCCAGATTATAGGTTTGGACTAAGATCTTATTTCTATTCCAGTCCCTATTAGCTATAACCTTGTGCTCATTACCTTGTTTATTCCCTTTACTAAATTAGTCTGCCCCAATTAATTACCACAAACTTAGCATAAACTGCAAATATATGATATTTTTGTCGCTCACAAGGCTAATGGGAGTCTCACAGCTTTCAAGTTGTCAGGGACACACCTGGGATCCACTTTGCTCTGTGGGATGTGATTAGGGTCTGAGTGGGATCCATTTTGTGTTATAGCACTCAATTCCTCCCACAACCCTCAGCAACCTGATTTGCTTTACCCATCTTCAAAATCAGAAAAATGAGGTCCCATTCCACTGCTTTCTGGCCTCCTCTTTTGCTCCTCACCTAATTTAGTGATCTCTTGGGGTTGCATTGATATCACTCAGATAATCCAGGAAAGTCTCGCTATGTTTACTGCAGCATTGGTTTCACCTATAGCTTTAATTCTTTTTTTGTGTAAGGCAATATATTTAAGGATTCTGAGGACTAGAACATGAACATCTTTGAGGACCATTTTCTGCCTTCCTTGCAGGCTTGCAGTTAGGATTGAATAGCAAAATCCCCCAAGATGCTTTACAGAAACCTCTGTATGCTATTACTCACAACTCATAGTGCTACACCATGTTGCCTTGGTGAGAGACTGCACAACTAAAATGCAGTTAGTTATCAGCCTGCAGACTAAGGCCCCAAGATCCTCAGCTGGCGTTGCTTCTCCATTGCTCACACCTCTCTATATCAACCCCAGCTCCAAAGGATTACCCCACCTGCATTTTATTTTCTCTTCTTTCTGCCCCATGACTAGATCTCTGGTGTGGATGGCACTTGGGCTCACTCTATTTGCATGTTTTGCACACTGATTGCACTTGGCCCATACGCCATTTTGTATATGCATCTGATTTTCAAAAAAATAAAATAAGGTGCTTTACAAATATTCTCTCTGCCAACATGCAAGCTGGCCACATTAAGGCATTCTCTGAGTTGGAAAGGTGAAAGGATTCTCCAGGAAACCTGAAGATGTTTTGTCCATGCTAGAGAAGTGATAGGTATACACCCCAGAACAAGGGGGTATCCCACCTTGGCCTATGGTTATTTTTTCTACACTGGGGAGGAGACCCTCTTTTGTATTTTTCTGAGAACTATGAAGCTGACTTGGATCACAGCATCTATCTCTCTGTAGTCAACATTACTTCCTTAGCCTACATCTGTCCATACAGAGAGTTCCATGAGAGGAGGAACTGAGCCTGAACTCTAGGACTCTAGGATAGAGTACTTGACAGGGGGTTGCAGAAATATCTATATAATGAATGCATGAGAACATGGCTTTACGTCAGGACACGAACTGCATTGACTTGGCAGAAGAGAAAGAACAAGAGAATGTCTCTCATGGAGAAGAGCAATTGCAGCAAAACCCTAAGACTAGCACATTTAGAAGTTCTAGGAGAGAGGAGGGCTGGGGTTCCAATGAGCAGCTTGGAACCCTTTGAAGGACAGATATTATCACCTTGTTTTAAGGAGCTTTGAGTGGACCTATACAAGACATGGCATCTTTTACTGGTTAAAGGGCCCAGGGTAGTGCTAGAGTAGTAATGTCAGTAATGAAAGCAAATATGTGAGCCACGTGGACCTATTAAAGGTAAGTTATTTCAGGCTCATTCAAATTAAGTACAGGAGGAGAAATGAAGCTACCCCCTTTTATAATCATTGCTGAGTATGAGTCAGAGAAAACAGGATGGCTCAGTTTTTCGGATAAGACTCCAAAGGCATTTCAGCCACCAGTTTACAATTCTTTTTGTACTAGAGGAAGAGCTGACATGTCTTTATACAAAATATGCCGTATTTCCACTTTTCTGAATTGTATAAAAGTCCATTCATCCTGAGCAAGGTGTCTGGTATCAGATAGACATTCAATAAATCAAAGATTCTACCAAACCCAGCCTCTATCTCCTTGCCAGGAATAAAGGAATGAAGGGAACGAGGAAAGGTGGAGGGAGGGAATGAGGGAAAGCAGGAAGGAGAAGAAAAAAAACAGAGGTGGGGGAGGCGAGAAGGCAGCACCAGCACCGCATGCTTGAAAGCCAGCAGATACAGCAAAATATTTGGGTAGTTCTGCCCAAGGGAAAGTGAGAAGTTAAACCACAAAATGGATTCTAAAAGCATTCAATAATTTGAGGTGCTGTTATTAAACTAAAACTAATGAAACTAACACAGATCGAAGAAGGGAAGACAAATGGTGATGGGGCTTAATTACTCTGTTGTCCTATGCCATGGAAATTTTTGCTCAAATGCTCAGATACTTGAAATGGTCAAAACTACAGCAAGAATCGAAGGAGGGAGCAGACAGTGGAGAAAAGCACCAGACTGGAAACTCATTACAGTGAAGGTTGCTCACTCAACACTCTCATCTTCAGGTTTGGGGAAATAAGGAATCAGGAACAAGGTTATTCATGCTGCAAAACATGCATCTTGTTGGAGGGATGATATAAAATATGCGATCCAGGCTATTGGCAGTCCATATATAAACTATTCTTTAACATCATGTTTTTTATCCATTGTATATACGAACTTTGCTTTAGTTTAAATTATTTTACATTGTTGTTCAGTATATAATATAAATGCAATAGTTCATTTCCAGTATGAACTGTATTGACTGTTGACAAAAAATTCCCTCTTTAGTGCACTTCTTCAAGAGGGTAGATAACACATTCCCACTTTGAAAAGCTCAAAATGTTTCATTTTAGTTCATCAGATGACACATGTCTTTTCCATGCCAAAGCGCTGTGTGGGATAGGCTATAGGCACCATGTTTCTTTTCCACTAACACAATTCAGTGATGGCTGCTCTATCAACTTGTGGCCTAGAGTACACAGGAGATGAATCCTCATCTGACTCACAAACAACCTACATTGCCTTTGTTTCAGTCAGCCACTGTCTTGGTATGGAAGAATAATTTACCCTGTTGTATGATATAACACACAAATGAATGAAACAATACAAGGGCCAATTATATAAATGTATTCATTTGTCCAACAAATGATGATTCAATGCATAGGATGTTCTAGTGGTATAATTATGGAAAAGAGTTTTCCCTCAAGGACAAATAGAAGAGAGATACAAATAAAATCAGCATAGGTCTGAGAATTCTGGAAGAAGGTCATATAAGGATTTACACCTTGAGCAGGACCTTATTAGGCTAATTTAGAGAAGATAGCTTTAATACAGTGTGTAGAATCACAGGAGCCGAGGCATAACTAAAGACAAAAATGTACACAGGGAAAAAATAGGAAGTTTAGAAACAACCACATTTGGGTCAGGGCAAAAAAAAAATCCTTACTATCAAATAATGAACAGGAGAAAATGGGAATTTAGAAAGTTATTGAGTAACTTTTAATGAAATCAGGATTTTTAACATGCTTCAAAAGAGATAAAAGACAGAAATAGCCATACTGGTGGTTAATAACCATGAAATTGGAGCCAAGTCCAACATTTTGTTTCTGAATTGCCACGATTACATCAGAATTTCTGGTGTTACCTATTTAAAGTCCCAATGTCATCTTGTTAAAATGTTATATGGAAGTCCCAGACTTTCATTCTCACATTCCATAACCACTATTAATGGGTGCTATGTTAAAGGCCATGATCAGATCACTCTGCCTACCCTGAACATACAGAGTATGTTCCCTGATAGCAAAAAGAAAAAGATCACACAGAGACTTAAAATGATGGTCACTAATGCTAAGACTTAAACAACTATAGTTCATTATGTTTCAAAATTAACTTTTTTAAAAATTAAGTAGTTGATTGTTCCTTAAAGATGAGAGTTCTGGGTTGAATACATGATGGGTTGCTTCATGTACCAAGCAAATATAGGATGGGATCCAAATGACATGATAGCATCATTAAGTCAGTGACTGGAGGGGACATTACTAAGGATCAAGTTCCTTTTCCTTTGCCAAGGCCAATGGACCACTTCTCAACCTCTATTGAAGTAGGTTGAGGTTATGTGATTGAAGCACATGAAAATAAAATGCCAATGTGAAATTTTTAATTTCCTTAGTTATTTGCTCTTTTTTATTATGTAGGGAAAAACTATTCTTTTTTTCTTTTGCCAATTTTTATTTAGTATACATTAATTATACAAAGTGAATGATTTTATTGTGATATTTCAATGTATTCATATAATGTGTTTTGGTTATCTTCCATATGATCAATATTCAATACTCAAGGGCTATTCTATTACTAAAAGAATGCACTCCCCGAACTAGCAAGTTCCTAGACCTATGACTCAGAAGACCTAAGTCTTAGAAAAAAATGACACAATCAATAGACACAGAAGTATTGGGAGTATTTGATACTTTGAAGGGAACCATAAAAATGAAAGACAAAAAAAATTCATGTAGAACAGCAATAATGAGATATTAACCCAAACAACAAACTTATTTCAATTACGATGTCTACGCACATGGTCTGATTCAAAACATATAACTTCATGCTCATGAAATAAAAAGAAGTAATTTAATTTTAAGTAGATATATTCCTAAATTGTAATGTAATACTTTAATGAGAAAATATTTGAGGATTCCTGAATACCCAGAATAATACCCAGTACTTAGTAAAAGAATACTAATAGTTCCCTTCTTATCTTCATAATAATCCCAGCTGAAAGGATGATGTACTGGCATTTCAATTTCACTTAAAACATAGTCTTTTAGTCAGGGATAGTAACTGTCAAACTGAGTATCTGTTCTCTGAAAATCTCAAATCTGAAATATACAGAATCTGAAATACTTCTGGTCGTAAATATATCCCAGGGTTCATGCAACTGGGAAAACTCAGTAAATAGATTCCAACTCAGTTCATTTGACTGCAAAATGTATACTCTATATTTTGGACTGCCATCCTATATTTCAAGGTCAGCTGACTTTAACAATCCATTTTATTTAAAAGAAACATCATTATTTCTCAAATTAATTTTTTTCTATACAGAATAAGTTTCCAATATAGTTTAGTAAACAGAATTTATGACCTCTAATTCCCTAGGTATAATTCTTGGACTAGTTGCAACTTTCCAACTCATTAGTACAAACAATGTATCATAGTCACTCAGAGACATTAAACATGTTTGTGTGTAAAATATATTGATGGTAAAAATATATATATTGATGCCCAGAAACCAGGAAAACACAGAGGAAAGAAGCAACAAAAGTAGTTAACATTAGATAGTTCTAGAGAGAGGAACAAAAAGGGGAAAAGTTTTTATTGTCATGTGAATATACTATTCCCACAGCTCCTATTTAAGATCAAAGAGGAAAACATGGGAACCATAAATTAGTGGCCTATCAATAATTTTCAAGCAGCCATAACCTATATTTAAATAAATCCTTATAAAGAACAGGTAAGTTATGCAATCTTTTTTTCTGTGCTCATTTTCAGTAGTATCAGAATGCCAGAGTCCCAGGCTTATTTTATGAAAAGATAGAGGAAAAAGAAGCCTGTATTTGAAGTTGCTTAATTCTGCTGGTGAAGATATACCTCTAATGTTGTCAAATCTGGTCTCAATAGCATGCTTTGTTTACTCTGCTAAATGTAACAATTTTTTATGACAAATGCGCTGTAGATCTTTTTGAAGTTCTAACTTTGATGTAAAATGGCATCAACATTAGAACTTTATAACAATACAAAACACAAATTATGACTGGCTTTCTATGAAAGCAAGGTTAATATTTTTTCTACATCTATCTATCTATCTATATCTATATCTATCTATCTATCTATCTATCTATCTATCTATCTATCTATCTATCTATCTATCTATCTATATATATATATTGTCAGTCATGGAGCCTGAACTTTGGGCCTGGGCACTGTCCCTCAGCTCTTCAACTCAAGGCTAGCGCTCTACCACTTGAGCCACAGTGCCACTTCTGACTTTCTGCTTATGTGGTGCTGAGGAATTGAATCCAGGGCCTCATGCATACAAAGCAAGCACTGTACCACTGAGCTACCTTCCCAGTCCCTAGATCAAAATTTATAATGGTTCAAGGAATCACTTCACTGAATCTCACATGTTTTAATGAGCATCTGGGCTATTAATAAACTTCCTTTTAATCTCGTTCATTCTCTAAGGCTAACTCAAGTTTCATTTTATGGATTCAGGCATGAAGAAGTCTCATTTCTCCTCCAGTTTTTCTCTTTTAAAATTGAATTAATAATGATACTGGTACCATTGTTAGAGTCTGTATAGGAGCAAACTAGGTTCTTTAAAATAATCTCCATGGGCCATCAATTCATAAAGAGATAGATCAAATATTGAAAATATAAATCTTTCTTCAATGAAAAATGTTACCGTAATTATTTTTCCAGGGTTTATCCGGTAGGATTTGTAACAAATGAAGGCATGATTTCTGTGAAAAATGTGAGAACAGAGAGACATGACAGCAGAGAAAGCAGATTAGCCAGGACACGACTGGACAGAATCAATGTGCGTTCACACCTGACAGCTACAAGCCTGGCAGTACCTCAAAGCTTGATTCACTGGGATGTCCAGAAGTCACATTTAGATGGGAAAACTACACCAAAGTAATGTTCTACTGAGTGAAAGACATTCTGTTGTTTGTGTCTGCTTTATTATGATTTATAAAATCAGAATGAGTATTTCTGTAGCAATATCACGGATGTGGTTTGAATAGATGATGTCACCCACTGGCTCATGGGTTGAAAGTTCTGGTTGTCCCCTCATGGTGCTACTTTAGGAGGTACTGGAAACTTCTGGAGGTGGGACCTAGCTGAGGGAAATAGGCCACTTGAGAGCTACCTCATGCCTTGGCCCCTTCCTCCTCTCCTTTCTCGTTCTTCCCCTGCCCCTTGCCGCTCTGCTTCCTGGTTGCCATGAGGTCACCAACTCTTCATTCTACCATACCCTTCTGCCAAAATGTCTTGCTTCATTAAGTTCTGGAAGCTACAGAGTCAGCCACTAACTGCCACCTCTGAAAGCATGAATGCAAATAAATCATCTACCTTTATTATGTTTCCTTTAGGTATTTGTCACAGTGACAACAAGTTAACTAATACCACCACCACCCTTTTTTTTAACAGTATTTAAGATTTTTTGAATGGAGAGAGAGAAAAAAGAAGAACCTTAATCATTCTATGTGCCCCTAAGAATAATATCCCTTTACCTATCCAGTTGTGAAAAACTACATACTTATGTCATTAGTCAAAATGCTTATGAATTATCAGAGGAAAGAGACAGGTCAAAAAAGTCATGACCAATAAGGTTCTAAGTCTGAGGAGCACCAAGGTTTCTCATCACTGCCTCTAAGATCCTGGACAAGACTATGCCTAGTGCTGATCTCATAAACATCCTTTACCAAACTAGATATTTAGATTATGATTGGCAAACTATGCCCAAAAGGTAATCCAAGACTGCTTGTTTTTACAAATAAAGGTTCACTGAGATATAGCCACAGAGGCATTCATTTACAAATGTTCTATGGTATAGCCATAATGACAGAGTTGAATAATTGCAGCAGAGACCTAACTAAACCATGAATCCTAAAATACCTGCTATATAGCCCTTTGCAAGAGAAAATTTGCTGACCCCTGGGTTAGACTATGAGATTTATCAGAAGCTCCTCAGCTGTATAATGTCCAGGCTTCTATCTACATTATCCAAAAGTCATTCTGGCTAACCCTTGTATTTATTTATTCATGTAAGTGTTTTATTTATCATAAAAAAAAAACAAAAAAACCACAGCAGCAAGTCCTGTGTTGGTTTCAATAAGACCGCAGTCATTACTACAAATTACTTGTTAAATCTATCCTGAAGAGAAAGAAAATTAGGACTCAGAATGTAAACAATTCCTCCCAACCACACATTGATAAATATTGTCATACTTTAAGTGCTTAAAGGGGCATGAATTCTCCATTAATGGAAAAGCAGTTTGCAGCAGAAAGAAAAAAAGAAAGAAAGAAACTCACAGACAATTTAGCAAATGTTATAGAACTGAAAAGCCATACTACACCGGATTCCCACCCGGCCACAACATGTCATTATGTCATGACAATGATGACTGCAAACCACCTCACATTCAACTCCCCAGCCAAAGCTCCGGAAAATCCCGCTGCAGCCATGCAACCTGTGTGGCATCAGCAGAGCACTAGGATTGGGATTGGTGTTAACTGCAGTGTTTGGTGTTCACCAGGTGTTCACCTGTCAAACATCTGATCTCCCGTGGGCCTTTATTTCACATATGCCTCTTCTCTGAAATAAGGTAATAGCCATGTCCTACATCACAGAACAGCATACCGCTTACAAGAAAAAAAAAATACAAGCAAAAGAGTGAAGATGCTGTATGACAAGAAGCATTCAGTCAACAGCACACTGTCCATCAGCAGTGGCATTATTGAGAAGACCTTTGGGAGAATGGCAGGGAATCCGTTAACCAGGACTTGCCCACTGAGGTCTTCCTCTCACCACGATGCTGAGAGGAAACAAGAAAAGAGACTTTTGTAAGGAAGCACACTGGACATTCTGACCACTGGGTTAAGATATCACTCTCCAACTTCTTTTTCCAGAGCCTGCCCTGTAGTGTTAACTAGGGAGATTTCTGGTCACCTATAAAGATGATGTACTCTGTGCATATTTCTGCCATCAGGATACTTAAAATTTGAGGGGGAAAAGTAGGTAGATCTAGGAATAATCTAAGAACTTTCCGAGGATCTCTAACAAAACTACTAAGAAAAAAAAGCATGTTAAGTGAAGATATTCACTGAAATCCGTAATCCCCTCTCACATTAACACAACATTAGAGGTGATAATATAAAACCTGCTGCCCATGGTACTCAAAGTTATTATGCCCAGAGCAATCATAATTTGGTCCCAAGCATAGGCTTTTATTTTATTTTATGGTTCTCTGTACCTGAGGTATAGAAACTACTGCTGGGATTTCCAATTCCCTACTAACTTCCAAATCCCTGAGTTCTGAATATATCAGTCACATCAAAGTACCCTTCTCTCCACACCAAAAGGGTGGATATACTACAAAACAAGGTCTACTGCACATTGCTTTCAAGGCAGTGATTTCTCTTCCAAATGGCTGGGAGCAATGATTCTCCAGCTAGCAGTGATGAAAGATAGCTGCAGGCATTCTTCTGGGGTGTGTCCTTAGTTCATTGTCTACTGAGCCTTTAAAAAGACATAATAAGGAAGTGGCGCTGTAGCTCAAGTGGTAGAGCGCTTGCCTTGAGCTGAAGAGCTGAGGGACAGCACCCAGGCCCAGAGTTCAAGCCCCACGACCGACAAAAAAAAAAAAGCGTGATAAAAAGACATAATAAGGGGCTGGGATGGTGGCTCAGTGGTAGAGCGCTTGCCTTGCATGCATGAGGCCCTGGGTTGATTCCTCAGCACCACATAAGCAAAAAGAACAAAGCCGGAAGTGGCGCTGTGGCTCAAGTGGTAGAGCACTAGCCTTGAGCTGAAGAGCTCAAGGACAGCACCCAGGCCCAGAGTTCAGGCCCCACGACCGGACCCAAAAAAAAAAAAAAAAGACATAATAAGTATAAATGACTACTGAAGAAAAATGAGATAAAAAATACAAAAAGTGAATTCAAATCTAGGTGTTTTCTTTTTTCTATTAAATTCTAGAAATGCAAAACTGGCTGTCAGATGGCTCCAAATTTTGAAGCATTCTGCATTTCCGGACTTACCTTGCACACCAGTAACCAATCGTTGGCCTGTCTCAAACTTGTGTATCTTATAGAGAGAGAGAGAATGCATCTGGGACTTACTGAGATCTGATGGTGCCCAAATAAACCGGTGATTGTCCACCTCAAAGTGAGCAAAGGCTACCCACAAAGCAGTGTGTGTGGGATTCATCTCCCACTTTACCTTCCTATATCAAGGAAGAACAAGGAGTATCCTTCAGATTTCATTCTGCATATTACGTTAGGCTGAAGGACAGTTATTTGACCCCAGTAAGGCAGTTAGAAATAGAAAGGCAATTGGGACAAAGGCCCACATGGTAAGAAACCACCCTTCTTGATCTCACCCAGCATGGCAGGTTCCAAGGCCCAGCACAGCTTAGACCAGTTGCAAAAGCAGAGAAGGAGTCCAACCAGACAAAAACTAACATCCAATCAGAAAAGCCTTTGACAGTAAGTGACCACTACTTAACAAATCAAATCAGACACATCCCTCAAGAGGGAGGGAACTAAGGACCAAATACCTAGAAGGCACAGACAAAGGAGCCTCAGACTTTCCTTTATGGGGAACAGAGAGACCCCAGCCCTATGGGGGAGTCTGTTAATTCTTCCTACTTCTTTCCATGGTTCTCCTTTCACCTTCAAATAAACTTACTCTGTTTACCTTAAACATTTTCCTGCCTTTTTATTCTTTAAAGGGCAGAGAAAAGAACCCAAATAAACCCTAGACTGTGTCAAGGTATTATTCACCAAGCATGTAGTTACTCCTTATCTGTACTAGAGTTTTCAAATATACAAATTAAAGGCCAGTGAATGTAGGGTAAGGCAGGAGAGAAAGACCATTAGTGTAGGCAAAGGGAATGCTACAAGAAATCAAAAGTCATGTGCTAGATTAGTATTTAGTGCCAGGCAGGCTGCCAGACAAGGCATAGCCTTCACAGGAATCCCTGAAGGAGCCAGCCGCTGGGAAAGCCAGCGGTATAAAGTGATGGTTTAGAACACAGCATGGCACCATCTGCCATTTCCCAAAATGTGACCCCTTTTTTAGAGGACATCAAGAAGTGACACGAGTTAAAATGCCTCTCCATATCAACAAGGCATTGATGTCCACACACTGGAGTCTAAAGTTCATTATCTTTCTTACTGGCATCTTCAGCCCCACAAAAAATCTCATCTTCCAGTACTTGCTGGTAAAATCTAACTTTCATCATTGGAAGTATACAAGGATTGAGGAGGAGTTCCATGGGGAACCCTAAGGTACACAATTCTAGATCCAAACATCTACTGCAAAATTATCTGAATGAGAGAGAGCAGTAAAGCTGTCACTGAGAACCACTGTGTCCATAAGTCATAATAGGATCGGGCAAGCTACAAGTTGTAATATGTTTGTGTCATGCTAATCAAAGTAGCATCCTGATTTCATCCTGAATTCCCAGCCCATGTATGGTAATAGCAAAAGTAACAAAGAGTTAAAGCAAGATACATGCAGGCTCTCTAGTTGTGCCAGGAAAAACAGTCTCCTATGCTCATTCACTTGGTTTCAAATGAAGGTTCTAGGAGGTAGTCAAAGAAAAAGAGCTCTCATGTTCCATTCCAAGCAGAAAATCTGAACACTGTTTTCATATTCTCCTATCTGATTTAAGATACACTGCCATTCAAAGAACTGGTACAACTACATGAGATTTTTTTTCTATGAATTAATTATGAATGTCCCAGAGTGAAGCATGTTAATAGATCATCTCTGACATTGCAAACAGTACTCCCGGGACCGCAAATGGAGAGAATCAGGAATTCACATGGCTGACACACACCACACAGATGCTTTTCTACTTCACATTCAAGCATGTGCCACTAATTCCTGTTGCCATTTTAATGCACACAATGGCATCTCTGTGGGAAACAAAATTGGGAGGTTCTTAATTATTCATAAGACAATTCACAACAAATACTTCTGTATTACAGCCTGGCACAAGTACACAGGAAGTATACTGATCTAGTTCTACCACTCAGTCTCTGTCTGTATCTAGACAGATCTTTCTAAGGCCCATCTTTACTGGCATTGCCCTATTTGCTTATGATGTATGTTATCTAATGTGTGTATATGTGTGTGTGTGTGTGTGTGTGTGTGTAACACATGTATGTACAATCTATATGTGTGGCCAGTAGGAATACTGTAAACTTGTAAAATCTCAGGGAATTTTAGTTGCCTTAAATTAATAATCTTGGTATCCAGCATTTAATGCAGCCTGCTCCTATTTTTCCTGGTTTGCTGGTTTGTTTGGTCATTCCTTCCTTACATAGCCTAAATACCAGCCAGATTGTATAATTACTGTCCCTCCTGCTCTCCTCACTTCCCAGACTCTCCATGCTTGGTTCTTCCTGCTTAACCTATTGAAATTTATACTCCCCAGTCTGGAAACCTCTAAAAACTCATCCATCCATCTTTTTTTTTGTCAGCTAACTTAAACATTATTACTTTACTAGGATGGTTTTCAGTCAAGCTATAATCTTTCTTCCAACTTAGAGCATCCGCTGAAGAATATTGAATGTGCTAACTGACTCACTGGCAGTAATATCATAGTGACCCTAGGGAGAAAGAATCAGAAGTCAGCTCACACTAAAAGAGAAAGAGCATCAGGATTGATTAGTGATGTCTGCCCTGGGAGAACAAAACCCAAAACCCATCACCAAAACCCTGGACTTATTCAACTGCTGTTTGATGTTCATCATTGTCTCATATATCCATGTTACTTAAATCTGTATCTGTCCTGTATATAACATTTCCTATCTCATTTGGTCTCACATTTAGTTGGAATTTTCCCCCAAAAGTCAAAATTCTTTCTCTTCTTTAAATAAATTCACTTTGTTTTTCATCTTCTGATTGATTCATGTTTGTTATTTGGGAGTTTTTACCCAGGAGACCCTGCATATCTCTCTGGTACCCCATCTGCTTGCTGCATAGACTTGAATCACCAACTACTGAAAGTCTGATTCTGACAAAAACACCTAAAACTTACACTCACTCATCATGCCTTTCTGTCCCATGTCTACTTTCTTTGTAATTCTTCTGGCTTATTTGTATTTCATTTGTATTTCATTTTCTTTAATATTCCCCAATGCTTTCTTAAGTGAAAGAAAGTCCATCTCTGGACCAGTCAATCCTGAGTGACTCATTGAGAGCTTACTTTTTGCACACAAAAGAGCCAAGCCACTGCCTTTGTTCCAAACTACTTCCTCCATCCAGTTCTGAAACTCTAGGAGATACTACTCCTCTGCCCTAATCATTTCTGAGTCAGGTCCTAGACAATTAGACTTGGCCCCCTGTACCATAGCATCTGCTGAGATAATCAAACTCACCAATTCTAGGCCTGTGTGCCTTGCTTTGCTGTTCTTAGAAACAACAAACCAACCAGAGTACTGTTCCATGCATCTCTGTGTGGTGCCCTGTGTCCCTCCATTGAGCAACTGTGAATAACAAACTTTCTCTGTAGCCTCACTCTCCCTGAATAATAATAACAAAGCCAACATTTTAAAGCAACTTCGTATTCCATTCCACATTCATCCATTCTTTTTTCTTCACCCAGCCTTCCTTTCTGCATTTTTTCCTCCAGAACACATAAGAGAATCATTATGTGCCTTGAATGACTGATTTTTAAAACCCTTTCCTCCATTAGTTTGGAGATAACCATATGCATTTTCCTCTGTAAATCACCTTAAAGGACTCTCTCAGCAGGAGCCCTGCTCTGCTTTATTACCTCTTAGGATAATGCCATTAGAGATAATCTCATTTTGCAGATACCATCTCCAAAGAACAATTGCCTTAAGAGTCCCCATTGAAGTATTTTTCATTTGTAACAAGATCTTATGATAGTTAAAAATAAATACAGCACAGAAAACTAATTCTCCAAAAGTCTAAAGCTGAGAGTCCTCCTCCAGATCATCACATAACAGCACACTTTACAAAACCTTCCAGTAGATGTGCAATTGCAGAATTCTCTTCTTAATTTACCCCTTAAGAAGAAAAAATAATAATTCTACTAATCAGTGGATTTATATCGTTTAAGTTCATGTGTATACTTAATCACAGTAACACTGAATTTTTAAAAAAAATCAGTAGGAGAAAAAAGTTTAAAACAAAAAAGGAAAGGAAAATCAATAGGAAGTAATAATGAAAGATAAATTAGAAATGAGTGCTTCCATTCAACCAGTTTTTGCCCTTCTCATTCCCCTACCTAGTCATGTCTAGTTCTTCTGATATAGAGCACCATTGTAATGGACATTGCTATTTTTACTTTTTTTTTCACTGAAATATTATGTAGATGGTTCACAGTGATATTATCATGCGTAAAACGTTAACTCCTTGGGGGCATTCTCTCTCATCCTCTCTTTGACAAATCACAATAACCAACAAATTATCAGAGTTTGATTACTAGGTATATTAAGATTTTTATACAGTATCACTGAGCTTTCATCTCATGGATGTTTGATGGGCTAACTTTACTAAACTATACTTAAAAATATTTAATTTTTTCTATGTAGCTATGCTATTCTTTTTATCATATTGTTCTTACATAGGAAGTATTCTCCATATGATTCTTTAAAGATAGAATTTCAGATTTAGAACATTCATATTGTTTCTAAGGATTGCTATATTTAACTAATTCTTAAGTGATTTTTATGTTCACTTTCATATAAGCAAGGTTATCTTGTCATTTTCTTTTTTATGAATACAATAAAACTTGATCCATGTCGCCCCTTTCAACTCACCCATCCCTCCCTTACCCCCCTCTCCTCTCATTCTTCTTAATTTTATAGGTTATGTTTAATGAGCTTTTCAAAAAACATGAGGAAGTAAACTCTTCCTTATTTTCCATATTTTCTGCTAGTTAATGTTTCATGTGCTCGTCCAAATTCTACAATAATATATGTAGATTCCTCTTTATATAGATAGCCACTGAATAGGCATGAGCTATATTTGTCCAAACTATAGATCATTTGTCCAAAATATAGATTTACATACTTCAGTTATAGATTTACATACTTCAGTTCAAGCAATAAGATGTTTCTATATGCTTTCAGTCATCAGTTACAGTTCATCACTTGCATGTTATATTTACCCAACATAGTGCGTTCAGTCAAAGATTCAGAGAAATGTCATATGCCCTTGCCTTTCCAAGCGGAGGACTTGAGAAACAAAGCAAATACTTACCAAATAGCAGGATCAAACATTTACCAACTTCTATGTAAATGCATGTGGTGGGAAAAGAGCTGGGGAGGGGGAGAGTGGTTTCACCATCCATAAATTGTTAACAGTGAGACAACTTCAGGTACATATTTTCTCATGATAAAGCTTCTCCTAATTTTTATTTAGTCTGTACTAGGGTTTAAACTCAAGGGCCTTCTGCTTGCTAGGAAGATGCTCTAAATTTGAGCCATGCATCCTTTTTTTTTGCAGTTGTTACTTGTGTAATAGGTTCCTACTTCCTACATGATGAGTATAAGCCAGAAGAGGCCAGGAAACAGGGCAAAATAAGTATAAAAAGAAAATTGCATTATGGGTACTTGAATGCCAACCAGGCTTGTCATGTCCTAGCCATTGAAGGACCCTAGGTAGGAACAGATATCTAGGAAGAAGAATGTGGTGGCAGCTGGGCACCGGTTACTCATGTGTGTAATCCTAGCTACTCAGGAGGCTGAGATTTGAGGATGGAGGTTCACAGCCATCCAGGCAGGGAAGTCTGTGAAACTCTTAATTTCCAATTAACCACCAGAAAAGCAGAAGCAGCGCTGTGGCTCAAGCGGTAGAGTGCTAGCCTTGAGCTGAAGAGCTAAGGGACAGTGCCCAGGCCCAAGCCCCATAACTGACAAAAAAAAGAATGTGGTGGCAGCACTTACAAAGGATGATTGTGTTGGGTTTAACATGTGTCCTGGACAGATAAGCTTCAGAGAACAAGTGAAGTCTGGGCTGAAGAAATGGAAAGTAGGGAGAAGACCAGGAAGTGGTGTGGGTTGAGAGATTCAAAGAGATGGATAGGGATGAAGAAGGAATGGCACAGGTGTAGTCAGATAAGGATTTGAATCTTGGTGTCACCAAGCTCGAGTGCTGTATAACCTGGGCCAGACACCACATAGCCTTCTTCTGCCCAACAGCTTTTCCCATCACATGTCTATTACGTCCAGTACTCCAATCCCTACCACACAGAGGCATGTGAATGAATTTGCCTGGTGACAGTGTTTACTACCCTCCCCCAGGCCCCAAGAAAGGCCTGTTGGAAACCTTTTCTGAAATTTACACACTGAGTTTGAAAAATTCTTTCCTTGTAGAAAAGGTCACTTTGAAGAATAGAAAAATATCAGGGACAAGAGAAACTCTTAACTGAATTTAGGGGTTAGTGCTAGGATTTAGGTCATTTGTACCCATGTTTCTACCATGGTCGGATGAGTTGCTCCTAAATCACTCTTCCTACGTAAGAGAATAACCTTTTGGTTATTGAATACTTAGGACTTGAAATCAAATTCAAAACAATGCATAAAAGTTGGGTGCTACTGTCTCACACCTGTAACCCTAGCTACCTAGGAGGTTGAGATCTGAAGATCACAGTTCAAAGTTAGCCCAGGTAGGAAAGTCTATGAGACTCTTATCTCCAATAAACTATTTAAAAAACCAGAAATGGCCCTGTGGCTCAAGTGATAGTATGCTAGCCTTCAGCAAAAAGAAGCTCAGGGTTAGCACCTAGGCCTAGAGTTCAAGCCCCAGGACTGGCAACAACAATAATAGTAATAGTAATTCATAAGCTTACTGATGCTACCTGCCTCAGCTATAACCTGGAAGGAGTTTCCCACACATGCCCAAAATTATGTTAAGGGTTAACACATGATAAGTTATTACACATGATACAAATAAAATTCTATGAGTATATGTTTTCTGGCAGATGGTTTTTGGTCATTTTGGGTTCTTTAAAGCTTATGAACACACAATTTAAAAGGATAAAAATGATAATAATAATGATTTATAGAACTAGATTTTAGTTGCTCAGTGTTTTGTAAGCATATCCAACTAAGACATTGTAAATCTGTGATGAAATCTGTGATGAATGTTTTATTACAGAAAACATATTATGTCATCATCTTTAAGTGTCCATTCATTTCTCCTTCCTATATCATATAAATTAGGTGCTAGAATACCAGTCATTTAAAGATTAAGCAATTCTGTATCTAGTACAAAGTAAAAGGTTTTAAGCAAGTTGGGACAATGATCTATTTTAAGTTTTCCAATCTGTCTTCGTGCTGTTGAGAGAGGGAAATCAATTGGAATCATGACATAGCTTTTTTAGAGTCTATGTACTTTATCTTCCCATGAACTAAATCTAACCCAAACCCCCTGTAATTAAAAATAAGACATCAAACCATGGGAGACATTTTAAAATGGAAACGAATTAATCTAGTATTGCATGAGGATCATATTTTGAAATACAGGAGAATCATCTTTTACATTCATATCTACATTTAGAGACAACAACATTTTCTAGTTGATGTATCCACACACACACACACACACACACACACACACACATACACACACACACACACACAAATTAAATAGTTATTGAGATCTTTTTCAGACCTAAAGTAAAAATTTTGGTCAAATAGGTAGATAGCAAAAGTGCAATCTAAATACATTAAAAGTATGTTATTTTTCAATAAAATATTAAACCTCCTTTCTCTTTTGTTAATTTACATGCTTGCATGGGCAAAGAAATTATGAAATATTATTTGAATTGCTAATACAGTCCAAGTAATTGTACTAAAAAAGAACAAATCCAGCCTGATGTCAATTATCCATGTGAAAAATTAGTTTTCTTAGGAGGCTGCATTGTGCAATTTGGCTTCTAATTGGTGTATGACACCAATTAATGTCTAACAATGAATCTAGCAAATGAAAGAAAATTTATTGAAAATAAGTATAATGCCATGCTTTAGTAGAACAGAATAATGACAATGTTTGTCTCTTATTCTTTTTTAAAAAAGTATAATATCTTATTTGTGGGAAGGTGGGGGGAGGGAGCTAGCTGCTTGGCTTATTTGCATTTTCTTCTGGCCTTATGTTATCCAGTAGCCCAACTAGGTTTTCTGACTTGATTATTGATCAATTCATTATTGATAAGCATTCATTCAGGTTTTCTGGGTGCAGTGTTCTGTGGTAGGCACTCTGGCTGCAAAAGATTAGATCAATATTTCTTCTTGTTATGATGTTCCCAGATTTCAACTTTGAGGTTTCCTTTTTTTCTGAAGCTTTCCCTGTCTGGCACCCAAAAGTTATTGCAGCTTCAGGGTTCCCATAGCAACTAGTGTTCTTTATGTGTGTGGTGGCAATGATGTGTGTGGTGGTGGCTAGCATGTGTCTGTAAAAGGGTTATTATGTGTAAGGTATTTCTTTCACAACTTTACATACACTAACGTCTTAAATCTTCATAAATTCACAATATTACTATTTTTCATCATCACTTTATATAATAGAAAATCGTGGTACTTTAAAAAGGCAAAATAACTCTACCCAAATCAATACATCAGAGTCACACTTTCCACACACAGCCTTCCCATTATGTTTATACACGTGCAGTAACTCTATAATGTCTTCCATGACTGCCCTTCACCAGTCTCCACATAGCTGATTGGAGACTGATAAGACTCCAATGGAGAAACTGAAGAGAGAGAGACAGTCCAAATTAGCACGAATGTTGCTTGGGAAAGAAAAAAGTGACCAAAATATGCTATAAAATTAGATGAAAGTGACAGAACTAAAAATGATGTGACATCCCAACCAGTAGACTCAGAATAAAACAAGTGACTGAATATACACATATTTTAATCTGAAAATCTGTTAGGATACAGATATAGACATACCTTAAAATATACAGATGTATATTATAGATATAGATATATGAATCCATTCTTCAGCCCAAACTTAATTAAATGACTAAAATACTCATCCTACTTTTTCTGGCTAGGCAATGTTGATACCACTATCACACCCATCTGTGCTTATTTGTGTCATTATACCAAGGAATTCTAAGCTGCCCACTTAGCACCATGTCCAACAAGATTCTTACACATTTATGATATTGGCATAAGAGTCTTTCAAAGGATAACTAACTGTAAGGGCAGCCTGGTTGTGGTATGATTGAGAAAGTGGCATTCTGTGGAGACAGAGCATAGAGATCACAGGTGGCTAGAGATGGAAATGAGAACCAGGCTGGGACATTTCCTAATGATGGCTGATTTGGGCTCAGGGCTCCTGCCTGTTGCAGTCACTCAGCTTAGATCTGTATCTCTGTCCAATGATTCATAGGCTCATCACTCAATAAAAACATCTGAACCTTCCATCTAGTCCCAGCGCCTTCTTAGAGAATAAACCAGCAATGGGTTGGAGTCAGCTCAGACAAGCTCAGGAGCACTGAACTTTTCAATTAAATCCTTGGGATTGTTTTACCAGCTAGAGTTTAGTAATGCAGTAATTATCAAAAATCATTACTTTACTTCATGTGATGTTTTATCAGGGCCACTTTGCTATAAATGACAGGATTTCATCCTTCTGTATGATTAATAGTCCAGTGTGTGTGTGTGTGTGTGTGTGTGTGTGTGTGTGTGTGTGTTGTGTTGTGTTGTGTTGTGTGTGCATTTCTTTACCTATTTATCTATGATAGTCACTTATGTCCAACTCTATATCTTGACTATTATGAATAATGTTTAGTACCCATATTTTTTCAGTACACTCTGAGTGCATGTGTTGAATAATCACACTGTGCCCCATCAGTCTACAATGATTACATGTTAACCAAAAAATTTCAAAGCTACAAGTTTTCATAAAAATTTACAACTGAAAAAAAAAAGACCCAAATACTGAAAACTCATCACTTCTTATTGTACTATGGTCCTGGAATTACCCATTTCTCATGGCACAGATCCTATGTAATGATTTCAACACAAATAGCCACATCAGAGGTATTCTACATAATAAATATTACACCCACCAGAGTGCTTGTTTCTTTTTTATTTTCTCTTTATTTAAGAGAGTCGGTTGTTAAGCAACTGCCTCTGTAACCTGCAGTTACACAAAGTGTAAAATTTTAACTTAGAGGTTTACAAGAAATACATTCAGAAGGAACACAATTATAACTTTAGGCGAAGTTGTAGATTCTCTGAGAGTTAAGGTCATTTACATTTTCTTTACAAAGATTCAACAGAATGAACCACAGCAATTGGATTCCTGAGGGTTAGCCTTCATCATTCCTTTTTAAAGAAGGAAGCAAATAAATATGAAATTCAATTTCAACATTGAGTGACATAAACTGAAGCTCAGATTTATTCCTGCTTATACAGTCAAATAGTTGTAGAAATAGTTTCATCAAATGGAACAAAGGTGAAAAAAGCAATCCATAATCAACAGAAAAAGGGTAAGCCAAAGTTATAGTTTCCAAAACACTGTAGTTTCCTCATTTCTTTCATTTGCTCTTTTGTCTACATTGATGTTGGAATGGAGATTTGGGGGGGAAAAGAAAATCAATATCCCTTTTGGACACCTAATTTATTTCAGCTCTGTCTTCATATGCCTTCCCTTGGACAACTTATGTGTCAGGTTAGAGAATAAGTCAAAACTGTGCTCTCTCCACTGTCTGTCCAATGGCTCAGAACAAAAGTAATCCAAATGCTTCTAAATAAAAACACTTGCTTTGGGATTCAAAATCAATTGTACACAGATGGAAATGCATGACAAGTGTTTTACATTTTATTTTCTTGAAGAGGAAGCTGAGTCACTGCTACAGTGATTCCCAGACTTTGGTTTGTAACACCTCTGTAATGTTCCATGAAATTTTCCAAATAAAAATTCAATTCATCTCCATTATATAAAAAAACTATAGCACTTATAGGGCAAACGTGATAGGTGAAAATAAAATCCTATTGTGTTTGAATGGAGAATTTGAAATTGCATATGAATCACTTCTGTGCTGAATAGCCTTCCTTTGTCTCTGAATTAAGGCTGACAAGAACAGCTCATGGATGCCCTCTGATTTTTTTCTACTTATCTCTGGCTTCCCACTGGACCTCAGCTTTCCCTCTGGTTGATTGCAGATTTAATGTGTCCTCCAGGGCAATTGTAGTTTAATGGTGGTCCTGAGATCAAATGCATGAGCTGAGAATCCATTTAAAATGCAGACACTTATCCTCGACCTCTGACTAACTGGATCAGAAATTCTAGGGGATGAAACCCAGTAATATATGATGGAAACAGCCTCCAGGCTAGGCTGGTGCAGGATAGAGGATGAGAACCATTGGGCCCAGTATTTCAAACTAAAAATGATCTTGGAACTTAGAATTTCCCAAGAATGTCTAATTACATAGAAAAGAGATCTAAGATAATACAGAATGTGTGTGCGAGTGTGTGTGTGTGTGTGTGTGTGTGTGTGTGTGTGCGTGTGTTTGTGTGTATGTGTGTGTATGTATGTGTATCACATATTCAGGAAAATAGTAAAACATTCTACTTTTCATTGTATGCTTCCAAATATACGAGTGATTTTCTTTCTTGTTGTTTTTGCGTTATTGATGATATAGTTTGATCTTGGGATCTCCTGCTTTCTAGACAGATGCTACTTGAGTCATGCCCCCATTCATTTCATACTCTAGCTATTTTTTTTCCATAAAGTCTTCCACTTTTTTTGACCAGGAAGCCTTAGACCTCAGTCCTCCTGATCGCTACCTTGTGAGTAATTGGGGTTATTTCACATGTACATGGCCTCCTCTGACCTTTCTAAGCACTGTTGATTGGATGGTGCAAACAGCTCGGTGACCACAAGTACTTTTTCATGTTTTGTTGTTGTTGTTGTTGTTGTTATTTGGTCCTGGGGCCTGAAATCTGGGTCTGGGCACTGTCCCTCAGCTCTTCAGCTCAAGGCTAGTGCTCTACTACTTGAGCCACAGCACCACTTCTGGCTTTTTCTGTGTATGTAGTACTGAGAACTTGAATCAAGGGCCTCATGCATGAGAGGTAAGCACTCTACCACTGAGCCACCTTCCCAGCCCCAGTACTTTTCATCCAAATGGACACCATATAAATGACAAATAACTTTCTAGTAACCTATTCATTGTAACACCTACCACACATTTTCTCTATATCCACCTGACCAGACCTCATTCGTTTCTTTCCCGATGTGAGCCACCATATATAAAAATCCTTGACTACTGGGAAATTGCTGAGGGCTGTGGGTAGGTATCAGGCTTTCGTTTTCTATGAGTTTACTTTCTTTAAAACACCCAGAAGTCTTCCCATCCCTACTCTCAATCCCCTCTACTAATTGAATTCCTGCTATACATTGGTGTCCCACAAATGATTCTATATACTACAAGATTTTGTCTAGGAAGAGCTACTAAATAATATTATGTTCTTAGACACAATTAATTTTAATTTCTTTGATAATTACAGATTTGTGTAACCATTTTCAGGCTGTATTTACAGTTTTATTGCAGATTTTTTGGGGGGCAGTGGTAGGGTTTGAACTCAGAAACTTACATTTGCTGTCCAGGAGCTCTACCACTCAGCCAGATTTTTTAAATATTTAAAATAATCCTTCATTGCTGAATATAGGCTACTTAATTCCAATGAAATAGATCTCTCCTCATTTGTGATTTTTTTTTCTGGTTGAGTTTTTCACAGATCTACTCTTTGGATTCAACGATTCCAGGATTTAATTGCTCTTCAAATAGAATTCAAAACACCTCCTAGGACTAAGAAGGTCTTTTCCTTCTTCTACCCTGCCCATTTCTGTCCTTGATGTCTAATTCACAACTAGTTGGCCTTTACTCAGTTTCTTTTTTTGTCAGTCATGGGGTTTGAACTCTTGGCCTGGGTGCTGTCCCTTAGTTCTTCAGCTCAAGGCTAGCGCTCTACCACTTGATCTACAGTGCCACTTCCAGTTTTCTGAGTGTTTACTGGAGATAAGAGTTTCATGGATTTTCCTGCCCAGGCTGGCTTTGAACCACGATCCTCAGATCTCAGCTTCCTGAGTAGCTAGGATTACAGGCGTTAGCCACCAGCACCCGGCCTTTACTCAGTTTCTTAAACAGACTTTTCTCTTTCATTCTGCAGAGTCCATGCACATGCTTTTCTCTCTACCTGAAATAACGAAGAAATTATTTTACTAATTCCTTTTCTTCAGAACACAAGCTTCATGGAAGGAGAATCCATATGTAGTTTTCTCCATTAGGTACTATCAGCACCTATCATGGTACACAACATACAATAAGACTCAATAAGCCAAGGGCCAGTGGCTCATGTCTGTAATCCTAGCTATGCAGGAGGCTCAGATCTGAGGATCACAGTTCAAAGCCAGCTTGAGCTGGAACGTTCATGAGACTCTTATTTCCAATGAGCCAGCAAAAAGCCAGAAGTGGAGCTTGGATCAAGAGCACCAGCCTTAAACAAAAAAGCCAAGGGATGGTGGTACCCAGGCCCTAAGTTAAAGCTCCAGAACTAGCACCAAGGAAAAGAAAAGAGAATAAAAGAAATGAAGACATAGGAAGGCTCAATAAACACTAGTTGAATAAGTAAGTGTATAAATGAATCAGCTGAACTCTCCTTAATAAGGTTGGGGTCAGCAGACATTTTGAATAGCTTCATATTGACACTCAGCCTCTGCCCTGCCTGCTGATATAACTTCAGAGTGAAATCTAAAATGCTCCACCTGCCATAATTGTCATTTCTACCCTGTTCTAACAACATGAGAAGAAAGGTTTATAAGGAAAGCCTAAGTGAAAGGCATGAAGTGCATTTTATGTTCAGTGTGATCTCAGTTGTACAGACATGAATGTACAGCAGAATGGAGAGCTCCTCATCCATCACTGTCAATTCTATATGGAAGGGAAAACTGGAAACCAATATGCATTCAAATTGTTATGAAAGACAACCAACATAACTGTCACAATAATGATAGCCCCTAGCATACAATGTGCCACATACTATTCTGTATGTTTTACATATCATTGCAATTAACCTGTGAGATGGTTCCTATTGTCCTAGCTTGTTAATTGTGCAAGTGCTCCAAAACTGTAGATATAGGTTGTAGTCATCTTAGGAAGACGAAATTCTAGACATGGACCTAGACACATAGGAAGGAATACACAGTGATCTTAGATCCCAAGTATGATTCGAACTGAGTAAAGTATGATGGGATGTAGACAATAAGAAATAGGAAAGAACTTCCAGGTGCCTAGTTAAAGGACCTCAATACCAATAGATAATATTCCAGGAGGCAAGAGTAAAAAAAATACCACCCTTTGAATCTTAGGGAAGTTAGTTGTCAGTTTCTGGGAGAATAAGAATCATTCTCATAATAAGCTGTGCCAGTGTTACTTCTCAGATGTTGGGGAAGTAAACTCACACACATACACACACACACACACACACACATAATATATGTAATTAAGGACAGTAGAGGAATGAACTAAAATGTACATACTGTTTACAGCTTGCAAAGTTTCTAATACCAATTTTTATGTTAAACCCCAAAAGTGCTAAAAATATATATTATATTCAAGTGTTCTATATGTTACTATTATAAAAGCATGTTTTTACATTAACAAATGTATATATTCATGAGATTTGGTATTATAGTTCAATAAACATGTAGATGATGGGTAAGGACCAGATTAGGGTCTATTAAATAATCTTGATCATTTCTTCATGTTGGACATACACTCTATTTAGTTTGTCAGTGTGAATAATTTACTATCATGGGTTGTTGTTGTTGTTGCTGTTGTTTTTGCAATGTCATAGTGTTCATTTGTTAGGTCCAAGGGCCCCTGGGGATATGAATATTCTACGGACAGAGCCTGAACAAAGCTGATTACAAAGGGATTGTGTTGATTCATTAAATCTATGCTCAGTTGGAAGTGAAGTCCAGGTCATGCTTGAATAGCAGCACAGGGAAGGAAAATACAGAAAATGGAAATTCATTTAAATAATGCTACACTTGAGGAAAAAGCAAAGATTTTTTTTAGCTGATTTTTGGGTTCCTTTCTATACATCCACTCAAGCATTCGACAAATTCACGGAATGCCAGCACAGTTAAGAACTGCAGGGTAAAACCAAGCTAGAGTTCAGTGGACTTAGAGAATGCATAATTTGTGTTCAACATCTGCTGTTCAGCCTACTTGGAATATTTTTTTTCTCCCTCACACAAACGTATGAGCTGTTACTAAAAAAAATGCTCCCAAACCACCTTCATGCTCAGTCCAGCTGCTTTCAGGACTGAACTTTCTCCAGGGAAAAACACATGACCTAACTTTTGCAAAGAAATAATAAATAAACAAATACCTCAATATACACATTCACAGACCAGAAAAACCTTAGGTTTCAGGAAGCATGTGGGATCTAAACTAGTCTAGTAAGAGTGATTCCCAGATGTAGTAGATGATATCATAATAATTTCTCTGAATAATGGGATTTTACTCAGCCATGAGAAAGAATGATAGTGTATCGTTTGACAGTATAAATCACATGGTCATCAAGATGGATGTGAGGAGGGGTTGGCATGTTGAGAATCGCCCAAGCCAGGCTGGTTTCTGGAGTCTTCTCTATGGGTCCAGAAAAGCGAAGAAGTGAATTGGAGACTCAACTAGCCACTCTCTGAGTAGGGAACTATATTCACTAAAAAGTAAAGCACTATGTAGACAGAAATTCCTGTCTCTTTCAGTAGCAGCTATAAACCCAGTACCTAAAACAGTGCCTGGTACACAGTCGGCATCTGCATTCATTTGTTAAATAAATAAAAGATGCAGAAGTAGGTAGGAAATGCCTTTAGCTACTTTAAAATCAGCAAAGGACTGCTACTGTGTTCAATTAATGCTTTAATTTCTTCATGTCAGACAATGTCTAAATGACAAAAAATGGCATTGGATAATAAAACCACATTATTTAGAAAGTTTCACATTCCTATAGAAAATAAATGGTAAGGAACAAAAGTGAGTACACATGAAAAGAAATGACATTGCATTCATGAAATCTGCTCAGACTCCAAGATAAATCCTTGAGAAACTTTACATCAACAACAGCAGCAACAAATCCAGAAATCATCTGATGCCATAATTTCCAAACTCTTCTGAAAAGAAGAAAACTATTCTAGGACCATTGAAAAATACAGATTCCTAGGATCTATCTATCTAGCACTAGCACATGAATATCTTGGAATAAGCCACTGGAACAAAGAATATGATGTTAAGGAAAAAAGGGTATCTGCAAATAATTCCTCAACATGATTCTGAGGATGACCTAGTTTGAGTAACTCTAAATTTCCTGCATCCATTACAATGCCAAGGAAAAGTTCTCTTGTTCTAGAAAGGAAAGGTTCAGAGTTATCAAGCCTCATCCACATTGTGTGGTACTATCAAATTCGGGCTCAGTATTCTCAAACACTCAGACCAGATAGATAGATAGATAGATAGATAGATAGATAGATAGATAGATAGATAGATAGATAGATAGATAGATAGATAGATGAATGGATAGATAGATAGATATTTTGCCAGTCATGGGTTTGAATTTGGGGCCTAGGTGCTGTCTCTGAGCTCTTTTGCTCAAGGTTAATACTCTACCATTTTGGGCCACAGTGTCACTATTAGACATAAGAATCTCATGGGCTCTCCTGCCAGGCTAGCTTTGAACTGCAATCCTCAGATTCAGCCTCCTGGGTAGCTGGAATTATAGGCATGAGCCACCAGCACCTGGCCAGACCCTAGCTTTCAAATCCACAAGATGTTGATATGATTCCTTCTATTTGTTCAATCTATTCATGCTCCAGAGTTCAAGAAGAGCCAGGCTCTACTGATGGCTGGATATCAGCAGGAGGAGGCAGGGTGAAGAGAGAGGATACATGAAAGTGAATACAATAGAAATACTCCATATGCATGTATGGAAACAACAAAGAAACATGCTGAAATTGAATTAGGCAGCTGGGGAGGAGGTCAGAGAGATTCGGAGAGGTTGGTGAAGTTGATGGAGTATATTGTATGCATATAAAGAAATGTCACAATGAAATCTCCCAGTGCAGCTAATACATACTAATTGAAAACTTGAGTCAAGAAACACAAACCTGAGAAATGCACGTCCTTCAGATGCACTTGTGAATTCAAGACTCTTCATTTCTATTAGCAGTATTTAAATTGGGCCATCCACTCTAAGTGGAAAGAGGGTCCCAAACCATAGAATGGAGAAGTTCAAGCTGCCACATTGTTCCCCAACCCTACACACACACACACACACACACACACACACACACACACACACTTTGAGTAATGCTTAAGGACACAGTGAATGTGTGACCTGTTGACATCATAATGAACCTGTCATGATCTTAATAACGCAAAATCTCAAAGCCCCTCTTCCCACTTCCACACTGATTTCCTCCAATGTTTCCTGTTGTCCCAGCCCAAGTGCTATCATAGTAGGTAAAATTAAAGTGTAGGGAGAGAAAGCACCCTTGAGAGCCATAGAACATAAAACTTCAGGTCATAGGAGCGTGTAAGTCAAACACCCTGGCACCTGAAACCCCAAGAGTAACTTAAAGTATCTACTTCCTCTAATAATCTGCAGCTCATCACAAGGACCATAACCACAACAAAAATACTTCTTTTTTACTCAATTATACTTCTTTTTTTACTCAATTAAGAAAGCCAATTAAAGGCCCAACAGATCAGTGGCCTTTTATGTGGAGACACCTAAAGGCAAAAATGTAGGCCCAGTTTCTTAGTAAAACAAATTCAGAATAAACAGATGGGTCGCAGCCTCTTTAAAGATTACTTGTTCAGTTTTTCTGGAATACTATTAATTGAACTGTGTAGCTAGCCATAAGAGAATTAAAATGGTATCTGAATTTCCTGAGAAATGTTATTTATTCTAAGAGGAGGGAAAAAATGCTTACCATCAAAGCAGTAAATTAAGTGATTACAAACAGTTCAATAGTAAAAACAAAAGCAGGCACAATTGTGATTTTATAATTGCCTTATTCTTAGGGAACTAGCATTTAACATGAAAACAATCAGATTTGTCATAGCTAATTTCATGTAGATATTTAATTCACTGGGCCATTATGAGTTATCTTATCAGAGGCTATTCAGGTATTTTTTGTCACATTTTTAACTGCTGCAATATTCAATTCTGTCTTTCATTCGTGATTTACAACCTGATTTACTTCCCATAAAAACGCATGTGCTCCTGCATTTATTGGCTTTGGGAAGAGCTTTGAAACCATTTGTCTGAGTATATAGTCCATCCCTTCTTTGTAATTCAGAAAGCCCTTGGATAAACCAAGGGACACTTCACACCTCCGAATTGTATTTATGAACCAAGTCTGAGACACCATGCTGAGCAATAAAGCCATTCCTGTCTAATGTTTTCCTCTTCCTCTCAGATTCCCATATGATTTCTGCTTCATTATTTACCATCTGTAAAATACAGTCAACTTATTACCTTGTGCTCTGTTAGAGAATTCTCTAATTGTCTCACATCTGCTGCTTCTTTTTTTTTGTCCCAACTAAATTTAAAACTCCTTGAGGACAAGAGCTATTTCTTCAGCTCCTTTTCCACACTTGTCTAAAGGCCAGGTTGTCCTATCATTTATTGAGTTCAAGGCTTGACTACTGAGTTAGTTATTCACTCACAAAACAGGACTCCTCTAAGACCCAGAGTCTTCTAGCTCACTGCTTCTCAAATATCACCTTTACGCATTGGTAAAATTTTGTTAAAATAAAAATATGGACATAGGAAGTCCAGGTTTAGAGCCTTGGAGGCATTGTATTCAGCATTATAACGCCAAGAGACCTTTGCAGCCGAGGTTGGTTGAATATTTGAATATTTTAGACAAAATGAATTGTGGGCTGTATAGTTTCTGTTACTCTAACTAGCACTGCCTTTGTAGCCTGAAGCAGCCATAGATTATAACTGGGCATAGCTATGCTCAATAAAACGTTGTTTACAGACACAGGTGTCTGGCCAGATGTAGCAATAGGCTGCAGTTTGCCTACCTTTGGCTACACTTAACCTTGGACCACCTGAGAATCTAGAGTCTCCTACACTCTCAAGTGTTAGTTAAATGAAGTAACAATTTCTCTAGGTACTAGAATATCTTTTTATTGTGAAAATACTGTACAGAGGGGTTACAATTACATGGGCAAGGTAATGAGTACATTTCTTATCAAGCATTGTTGCCTCCTCCTTTGTTTCCCCTTCCCATCCCTTCCCATCTCCCTCCCTGCTCTCCCCTTCCCCCCCCATCCCCCCCAGACATAGTTGTAAAAGTTTGTTTTTCCACATAATGTCTTGTACATCTCATTGTTGCAATGGGTCCACCTGTATCCCTATTTAAACAATGTGTTTTTTCCCTTCCCCTCCACAAATTATACCAACATCAAATACAGTGAAAACAGGGGAGAAGAATACAAAGCAACAAAGAAATCATCTTATAAATATGTTAGAAACAATTGCAAGAAAGAAAAATCATTTGAATACTTATCTTGGGGTTCATTTCGCCTAACATCAACTTACCTGACCATTTCTGCTTGTCTCAGACATATACTAGTTATTGCAAATAAGGGAAACCATGGGACCTATGTTTCTCTGGGCCTGGCTTATTTCACTTAATATAATTTTTTCCAAGTCTTTCCATTTCCTAACAAATGGGCAATGTCATTCTTTCTGATGGAGGCATATAATTCCATTGTGTATATATACCACATTTTCTTGATCCATTCACCTACTGAGGGGCATCTGGGTTGGTACCATATCTTAGCTATGGTAAATAAGGCTGCAATAAACATAGTTGTGCTGGTAGCTTTAGTATGGTCTTGTTTGTAAACATTTGGGTAAATGCCCAAAAGTGGGATTGCTGGGTCATAGGGGAGCTCTCCATGGAGTCTTTTGAGGAACCTCCATACTGCTTTCCAAAGTGGTTGAACAAGTTTACACTCCCACCAACAATGAAGTAAGGTTCCCTTCTGTCCACATCCCCTCCAGCATCTGTTCTTATTAGAGTTCTTGATTATAGACATTCTAACTGGGGTGAGGTGGTATCTCAATGTTGTTTTGATTTGCATTTCTTTGATGGCTAGGGAGGTTGAGCATTTCTTCATGTGTCTATTGGCCATCCTTCTTTCCTCTTCAGAGAAGTTTCTCTTTAAGTCTTTAGCACACTTATTTCTTGGGCAGTTGTTTCTTTGAGAATTTGTTGTTGGGGGATTTAATTTTTTGAGTTCCAGGTATATTTTAGATATAAGACCCTTGTCCATTGTATGGCTAATGAAGGTCTTCTCCCAATCCGTGGTCTTTCTATTGATCTTGCTAGCTATGTCCTTTGCCATGCAGAAGCTCTGCAATTTCATGCAGTCCCATTTGTCCAAACTTTCTTTGATTTGTTGTGTTTCTGGGTCTCTATTAGGAAAATTTCGGCCTATGCCAAGGAGACCTAGGGTTTCTCCTATTCCACCCTGTAATGTTTTCAGTGTGTCTGCTTTGACTCTGAGGTCTTTGATCCATTTGGAGTGGATTCTGGTAGGTACCAGAATATCTTAATCTTGTTAGGAAATTAGTAATCTGATCCTGAGAAAATGTTCCCCTTATATAAATTGGCATGGATTGGTCTGTGTTGCATTCTGACAGCCTATGAATGTAGGGTGCCAATGGATGGTTCACACCTGTAATCCTAGCTGAGACCTGAGGATCACAGTTCAAAGCCCAGCCCAGGCAGGAAAGTCTCTCATCTTCAATTAAGCATCAGAAAAAATTATCTAAAAGTGGATCTGTGGCTCAAGTGGTAGAGTGCTAACTTTGAGCACCCAGGCCTTGCATTCAAGCTCCAGTAAAGAAACAGATAACTGAATAAATAAATCAATAGGAATTGATGACTGTTCCATGTGTCCAATCCAAACCTAGGGGAAAAGGCCCTAAGTTTAAGACTCAGTTTAAGCACAGATTTCATCTGTGACATTACCACTCAGTTACCTGTGAAATGAAGATGATACAGCAACACTCTTTTATAAGGCTTTGGTGAAGTTAAATACATCAGCATTTGGAAAACATGTGAAGCACAGGGTTGGACAGTTTCTCCCGTTTCTCACTGGGAGAATCATTTGTTCTTTTCACTAGAACACCAGTGTCTGGCAGGTTCCCATCTCCCCTTCCACAGAGAAGGTGTGAACACTACATATTGTACCCAGTCATGTGATTCTGCCATACTTGTTACTTGCTTTGAAGAATCAGGTCAGACTGCCCATTGGAGCCAATGCTGGGCTTTGTTTTTTGTTTCGTTTTGTTTTGTTTTTTGTCGCAAGAAAGTTGTACCTGTCACTAAGTGTAAATCAAAACCAGGAAGTTCAAGTTGTGACAAGCATTCTGGCGCGCTGCCATTCTGTAGGCAATGGCACTGGAGAGACCTGAGCCTTTGTCAGTTCATTTGAGCCTTTCCTCCACTGGTCCCATCTGCCAGGCCAAGGTGTGGATTGTTAGTTATGAGAGAATCAAACACAGACTTCTGTGCTTTCTCTTACTGGAGTTGGCAAAGATTGCAGCTGATACAAATGTCTGGCAAATAATATTTATGGCATGTTTCTGTTATGATAGTAACAGGATGGAATATTCAGATGGAATGACCTCTATACAAATATCCCAAAGAAAATCTATTATTCCTGAGGATCTCAGTAGAAAATATTCATACCTCTTCTCTCAGCCACTTACTGGTACTCATAGGCACAGGAAAAGAAAAGGGAAATAAAAATCATTGCTTCTTTCTCTCCTAAAACAGGTAGAAGCCAAATTTGTCTTCTTAGCAGATGCGACTTTACAAAAGGTTTAATGAGATGACTTTACATACTGGAAATGTCAAAGGGGGAAGATTCTTCCAGCTACAAACTCTTAAATGGAAACAATGCTTATTAATTGGATTATTGATCTGGGCCTTTTTAGTGTCTGAGTCTTCTCAGAAAAGCAAGAGGACTACTCATGGTTAGTTTCCCACATAATAAATGTATCCGTATTCCTTGATGTTAGACCCAATATTGAAAACTCCCGGGATTCAAAAAGAAAGTTTAAAAATTGGCAATTCCTTTGTATAACCTCAAAAGATAATTTAAAAAAGAAACTTTAAGGTAAGCTTGACTTTACCAGTGGAATAGTTTGTGATTTCTCTGGCTTATCTTTTATTCTTTTATATCTTTGTTTGTGTAAGTATTTGGGCTTGAACTCAGGGCCTGGGCACTGTTCCTAAGTAAATTTTTGCTCAAGACTGGCTCTCCACCACTTGAGACACAATTCAATTTCTAGTTTGTTGCTGCTAATTGGAGATCAGAGTCTTATGGACTTTTCTACCCAGACTGGATTCAAACTGTGATCCTCAAATCTTAGCCTCTTCCGTAGTTAGGATTATAGTATGAGCCATCTGCTGGCTGATTTGTTTGTCTTGATTTTTTTAAACAAGGTTCCAATTGCATATTCTGTAGTTACTTTTTATGTATTTTTTAAAAGTAGGAAATTTTAATTTTTTTAAATTTTTATTGTGAAGGTGATGTACAGAAGGGTAACAGTTGCATAAACTGGTAATTAGTACATTTCTTTTTGAACAGTCTCACCTCTTCCCTTGTTTTCTCCCAGTTTTTCCCTCCCTCCTTCCCCCCACAAGTTATATAGTTCATTTTCTTGAACACTGTCTAGAAAGTATCACTGCTGAATTCATTCACTCTGTCCCCCCATTTCTGTGCTCCCCTCTTACCCTCCCCAAAACAGATAAACTTACATACAAGACAAAGAATACAGAAGTCAAAAACAGCAACAAAAGGGAAAACACACAAAAAGTAAAATACCAAAAACCTCTTGTTTCCACTTCTTGGAGTTCATTTCTATATCATTTTATACAACCATATGCATATAACTATTGGACCTTTTTGATACTAAAAATATCCCCCTTTGGTCTCACTGTGTGAATGTTCATAGTCTTGTACAATTTATCACGTTCAAGTGTAATTTTTAGTCTTTTATCATCCGTTGTGTTTACTTGTAGATTTATAGGCACATTCTAATTTCTATAAATGAGGGAAACCATGCAACCTATACTTCTTTGGGTCTGGTTTTTCCCAGGTCTTTCCATTTTCTTATGAATGGAGTGATACCAACGGGGTGAGTTTAACAATGGCACTGTTGTTACTTTTTAACACAAGGATTAGAGAGGCCAAAGTAAGCCAATGTATTAACAAGTATTGGAGGAGGAGTCTGGAGCGTATACTTGAAATACATTGTGTTGGAGATATTTGTTAAACTGAGTTAACCAAAAAAAAAAAAATCACATTTTTCACTGTTCATTCATCAGATAATGTGCTAATGGATGTGAGGTGGGTAGCCATTCACCAGGCATTAAATCAGCCAGTTTCACTCTTAATATTCTATAGTACGGGTTTCTTAGGTAGCATTTTTACCACAGACTGTAATTTGTGTCATTGAAGGTTCTGTTTATGATGAAATATAAACTAGTAATTTCTTTTGAGTTGAGATAGGGCTCGGGAAACCTCAGTATAGAGAAGGGTAGGAGGCAATATTTTTTGCCTTCATGTAAGTCACGCTGTGTTTACCCAGCATTCAGAGGAACACCATGTGTGAAGGAAGATAGCCGTGCTCTACCAGTCACGATGGTGGCAGAGACCAGAATTTACAACAGGGAAGGATTCTGGATTCTCCTTGAGATGTGGCGTAGAAATAAAGTCATCTCACACAGGAAATGTGCTTGCAGGCCTGGGAAGTATCCCCAGGTAATCTCCTTCAGTATTGTCCACAAGTTTCGAGCAGGTTCTAATTTCCAACTAACTTAGACTTGCTCATTTCTGAATAGGTGCATCAAAAGCATTTGTGTAATGGAAAGGTGGTAGTTCTTGGGAAGTCTGTAAACTGAGAGCCTGGTGTGTAGTTTTTAATTAATTTGAGAGCCCAATTAATCTGGGGGTCTGAAAAAGTTAATATTTCTTTGTCAGCAACTCTGTGTGTGTGTGTGTGTGTGTGTGTGTGTGTGTACGGGGGGGGGCTGGCATGCACGCCCATGTGTGGATCCAAACAAAGTCAACTTTTCAGGACCAACAAATGGAAGAGAAATTACATCTGGGGGGAAAATCTTGCTTCTAAATATTCTCTGATGGGAAAAATCCTTGCATCTAAATAGTCTCTAATGGAAGACTTCCATAAAACTAGGAAGATCTGCTATCATTTGAGTACACAGTCAAATAGTGATAATTCTGGGTTCCCTGGTTCAGAAAGAAATAGAAAATTAGTAAGAATTAATTATATGGATTAATATCTTCCTAATGTAAATAAAGTATTTGCTTTATTCCGTAATTCTTCATCTTCCTGAGCTCAACAAACCAAAGAGAGAAAATCTTGTCTGCTATGTGAAATTAATAGTAGAATTTCGACTTACTAGATAATCTACTCAGAGGTAATTTGGGAATAATTTTATACATTATTCAGCACATCAGAAGATTCAACTATAGCTTCTTAAAAACTCTGGTATATTTCAGCTGAAGCACAAATTGGGCCTAAATACTGCAATTTTGAGAGGGAAAATAGAAGTATAGCATTAATTGTTTTTACGATTGTAAGATGGTTTAAAATCCCTTTAGTGTAGTTCCTTGAAATAATTTATTCAAAGAAAAATATCTAAAAGTGAGCACTGGAAGTTATTTAATTATACAGTGGAATATCCACGTCAATAGGATTCAGGGTATTACATCTATAGCAGGTCAAAGTGCAAATAATAACCCATTGATAGTCTCCTAAACACCATAGCCCATGAAATGTATTATTTAAATATACTGTTGGAGCTGAAGATTTAAAAGAATTATTAACATTTTATGTTATTCATTGTGGTCTATAGTAACAGACAAATTAATTTCGCTGAGACAAAGGCCTTAACATGATTTGTGTTTGGAGTAACTACTTTAGAAATGCAGTAAATGCTAATACAGGCATTAGAATTTGTTTAGTCTAATTTCATACTGTTGCTCAGTTCTGAATTAGAGTGGTCTAAAATGGAAACATTTTTTTGTACAAATTGTGGCAGGTTTTCCCAGCCCACTTGGCAGCAATGAGAGAAATGAATTGTCAATATTCTGAAGTGCTAAGGCTTTGCCCATAAGTGCCAAGCAGCCAAGAGCTTACCCTCTGAAGAAGGAGGTCAGCAGCAGGAGTGACAAAGGCTGCATAGGAATTTGTGACCCATACAGGAAATGGCTTCAGTAAGGTAGATTGTATTTTTCATTTTGCAGAATCTGAGGTCACTATCCTTCATAGCAGTCAGGTCCTCAATGTCCCTCAATTATCTGAAAATGAATTTTCTACTTGGAAGGCAATATAACATCCAAGTAAGAGCTTGGGTCTAGTCTCAAGCCAGCCTGGGTTTTATCCACAAGAACTGCATTTGTAGGAGCCCAGTTCTGGTATCTCACACCTGTAATCCTAGCTACTCAGGAGGCTGAGAGTTGAGGATCACAGTTCAAAGCCAGCCCAAGTAGAAAGTCTGTGAGATACCCATATCAAATTAACTACCATAAAGCTGGAAGTGAAGCTATCGAGAAAGGGGTAAAGCTGAAACAGCACCAGGCCCTGAAGTCAATTCTAGTACCAGCACAAGAGAGAGAGATCAAGGAGAGAGAGAAAAAGAAGGAAGGAAGGAAGGGAGGGAGGAAGGGAGGAAGAGAGGGAGGGAGAATATGCTTGAGAAAGATGCTAAACATCTCAATGTTAGTTCAGGATCTGTAAAATGGGAATGAAAATGATGCTTTGGCTGAGGCTTGATGGCTCACACCTATAAGCCTAGCTACTTAGAAGGCTGAGATCCAAGGATCAAGATTTGAAGGGAGCCCCAGCAGATAACTAGCTAGCAAAAAGTAGGAAATGGATGTGTGGCTTAGGTGATAAAGTACCAGCCTTGAGTGAAAAAGTCAAGCAAGAGCAGAATGTTCTAGTACTGGCACCAACAAAATAAATTTGTCTCCTAAGATTTTTATGAAGATTAAATATGAGTGCAAATATTCAATGCTCTTCATAGGTATTTAAAATATGTAATTATATGTTTTAAAAAATGTCTGTGAAGAAATTCACTCAACTTCATTTAACCCAATGATTAAGCAATGCATTTTCTAAAGAATCATTTTAAAACATTATTAAACTTGTTGTGCCAGAAAAGGTATTAATAGAACATTAATCATCAGTTGATTAAAATGTAGAAAATGTTTAACAATAGAATATGGCCTCTTTTCTCATGTATAGCATATATTTCTTTTTGCATAACATCTTATAGTTGAAAAAAAACTAAAACAATTCTAAGGTATAAAGAAAAACTGAAATCAGCTAAAATCCCATGGGTTCAACATTTCTTAGATCATATGGCCATTAATCCCAACCCAATATATATATCCCATCCCAATATATATATATATATATATACTCATAAATAAAATATCCCAGGATGACTTATGATGTCTACCTCTGTTATCATTCCCCAGCTCAACCTGCAGTAGTAATACCCACCCCTAAAACAACGATGCCAAAATTTGGTGAACAGCTTTCCATGATGAGAGAGAATTTCAATGGTACTGACTTTGTTCTGATAATATGTACCTATGTATATACACTAATCTTCATCTTCATTTCCTTCATTTTATAATACAAATAATCCATCCAAGATAGCTGGTATGAAATCCCATGGGGCAAAAATATCAGCTAGTTACAGAACTGAGTCATCCAGAACCTGATAAAGTTTCCAGTATGAGGTGCAAATAAACAATATCTATCTTTGCCTTCTAGAACAATGACTTTCTTAGTTAGGGTTTTCCACTGAGGATAGCAAAGAGTTGCTATGGGCAATGCAGGATAACTCTCCTGATGTATTTCTATCAACCAGAAAAATGAGCATCTTGATCCCCAAGTTCCCTCCCACTTCCCTTCTGACTTTCACTCTGATCCTCTGCACACCCCTCAATCAATCACCTATAGGGAGGATTATTCAAATAGGCTTTGCCCCTTGCCCTGGATAAAACCTCCCCAGACCCTGGTGGGTATGAAAGGAAGCTGCTAAATCACTACCTTGAAGAAGGTGAGTGCCAAGAACAGGGTCAAAGGACATGAGCTGCCAAGAATAACCTGTAATAATGGCAGGCTAGAATATGAAACCAAAATATGAAGATACAATGTTCTACTAAACATCAAAAATATACAGCACAGCTAAATTTCTCAAGTTAGAGAGCATGTGCTAAAATGAAATGCTGAAACCAAACAAAACCACTTGATAAATTCTATCTGTGGATGCCTTGGTCAATTATCATGTGGCTACAAAGAGAAAACCTTTGCAGCATCTTAACTCAATAGAAGATCACATGGGAGATAAAAGAACCAAACAGCAGGAAAGCATAGCAGGCAGAGCTGTAGTTGACATGGGAACTCCTGTTTATCAAGATTACCTAAGGCTTTACATAGTCTCCTGTCTGAATATATCTCTTTATATTCTCGTCTCCACAGATAAATGTCTTTATGTATTAAAATAAATAAAAGACTTACTTTCTGATAAAAAAATAAATGTCTCAGAGGTGCACGGTGGCTCATTCCTATAATCTCAGCTACTTAGAAAGCTGAGGTCAGCAGGACCAATGGAATAGAATTGAAAACCCAGAAATGAACCTACAGACCTATAGCCATCTAATTTTTGATAAGGGAGCTAAAATAATAGAATGGAAGAAAGACAGCCTCTTCAGTAA